>NW_005872174.1:87446-102696 GCF_000147115.1 Myotis lucifugus
GGTGGCGGGCGGGGGGGGGGCCTTCGCATTGAGATGTCCAGTAGGGCGTGGGGGCATTTGAGAGACAGCCAAGCAGAAAACACACGACCTTTAAAGCCATGACAGTCACAGCTTAGAAACATTCCTGAAGCCCAAGTTCATGCTGGTGCGCCGGACCCAGGGTCCCCGCTGGAGCCTGGGTCTCCCCGCTTCTCGAATGTGGCTGATGCGGGAGTGGTCGCTGGGGGCGTGGAAGGGCCAGCTCATGGGTAACTGGCCAGGCGTTCTCTGTGCCCGGTGCCAGGTCACCGCGGAGGCCTCCGCTCAGCAGGTCTCAGGAGACAGCGGGACGACCGGGGGTGCGGCTGCTGTTAGAGAAGCTGTCACCATGGGCAGGCAGCATGGAGGTTATAGAGAAACAAGGACGAAAGCGGAAACGGCCCCCTGACTAGGCCTTTGGAGGTGGAAACTTCTCAGAGAAACTTCTAGAACCAGGGCTAGGGGCCAGAGGCAGGAAAGGAAAATAGTCATGAGACACCCCCCCACCCACCCCCATACACACCCCTTAACCTTCTAGATTCGCAGGGCAGGGAGGCCATGGCTGGCTCGTCTCAGGTCAGCCAGGCCTGTCACTCAGCAGCCAACCGTCTGTCTGTCTGTCCGTCCGTCCCAGGCTCCTGCCCTCCAACGCCCTACTCCTCGCAGCCCCCGGCCCCCAGGACGCAGCCCAGTTTGAGTGTGTGGTGAGCAATGAGGTGGGAGAGGCCCGCAGGCAGTACCAGGTGACCATCCACGGTGAGTTGGGGCGGGGACGGGCCACCTCCTCCGGGAGGCCCTCCCGGATCACACCCTGCTCACACTGACATAACCCCAGCTCCAGCACAGTCCCTGGCACGTGTGAGCTCGCAGGAGACACCTCTTCTGATCCAAATGTTCTAAACCCAAATCTTACCTCGTCATCACCTTGGTTAAAATCCCCCCCTCCACTGCCCCCTGTCCTCATAGAATGCGAGGTGTCACCCTGGCCCCCGAGGCTCACTGACTCCTCCCCAGGTTAAGCTCGCCCCATGGACTGCCTCATTCTGGGACCCAGTCTGCTGGGTGGCTTTCTGTTCCTCACCCCTGGGCCTTCACACTTGCTGTTCCTCTGCCGTGAGCACTGTTCCCTTCGCCCTTCACCCAGCCGACACCTGCCGCTCCAGGCTCAGGTTAAATGCCACGCCCCCTGCTCTGAGCTGCCACCAGCTCCCGGCTCCCCGAGGTGCCTGGCTGGTGTCTGCAGAAAGCAGTTCATAACCGTCCCTGTGCCGTCGAAACATTGGTCCTGAGCGAGCGAGTGTGACCCCTCTCTGCTGCCCTCCCTCCGTGGCCCTTCCTCACTCATCTCACCATGGGTCCTAGTCTCTGCTCATGGCTTCCCTCCACCTGGCCGCGCCCTGTGCTCCCGGGGACCACGGTGGGGCCTCACGCCTGCGCTTGGGTTTCAGTGCCCCCCACCATCGCCGACGACCAGACAGACTTCACTGTGACCCAGATGGCCCCCGTGGTCCTCACGTGCCACAGCTCCGGCGTGCCAGCCCCCGTGGTGTCCTGGAGCAAGGCAGGCCTCCCCCTGGGGGCCCGGGGGAGTGGCTACCGTGTCTCGCCTTCGGGTAAGCAAGGGGGACCCCAGGGAAGCTGCTGCTGAGGGGAGGCAGGGACCTGGGCAGAGAGTGCGATAGCAGCCCCTGGGGCCGTGTGGGGGAGCCTGGCTCTGCCATTCCCTTGCTGTGTGACCTGGGAGAAACCCCTTACCCTCTCTGGGCCTCAGTCTCCCATTCTGCGCACTAGGGTGCTGCTGTCCTGCAGTGGCTCTCTGATGACAGTTGGCCAACGAGTGCTGCTCCGTGGCAAAGCGAGGTCACCCGTAGTGATGAGCGTTTGCACACAGCCAGCTTGATCTCCTTAGCGAGCGTGTAAACAAACGAGGCATGCGGCCCGCCGGCCACGTGTTTGACGTGCTTGCCTTAGAGCGCTGTCCTTGATGCAGAAATTGTGCTTCTCTTAGCTTTTCTTTCTTCTACGGAATTAGGGTGATTGCAGATGGTGACTTATAAAATGTCTATTTATCAAAAAAGAAAAGTTGGCAACCTTATGGGGATTGAAGTGGAATGTACTGGCTGGTTAGTTGGTGAAATCCTCAAGTCGGAACCGCTGGCCGGGTCTGTGGCTTTCAAGCTCTCCCGGAGCCCCAGAGGCCCCCTCAGGCAGCGGTCAGGGGAAGCCGGCCTGTGGGACAGCCCTGGTGCCTGGGGGTGGGGCCGGGGGAGCTGGGCGTCCTCTTCCCCCGCTCACCCTGCAGGCTCTCAGGGCTCATGAGACACAGTTAGAAACCACTTCACGTAACTGCTCGGGCAGCCTGTGGTCTCAGGAGGGTGAACTGTTCGTTGAGAAGCCCAGGCTAAAGGAGGGAGGACAGGGGAGGCGGCAATCCGGGGCACTTCCTGGAAGAGCCAAGTGCTGGGACCTGGGGAGCTGAGGGTGGCCAGGGATTCCAGGCGGGCAGTGGCCGATCCTGGGACCGTCCTGTCTGATGCCTCATTGCACACGTGGGGAAACTGAGGCCCTGAGAGGGGAAGGGACTTGCCCACAGCTAGGCTTCGGGCAGGAGCAGAGGCAGGCCTGGACCCAGGTGCCCCCAGGCTGCTTACCTGTGGGCAGGGAGGCAGGCCTACGGGCCGGGACCAGAGACACCGGGTCGGGGTATGGAAGACGGGCTGCCTCCCTCCCTGAGGACTTGTCTCCAGAACCCTCACCCCTGCGCGCCCCCTTCCGCCTCCAGGCGCCCTGGAGATCGGGCAGGCCCTCCCCGTCCACGCCGGCCGCTACACCTGCACGGCCCAGAACTCCGCAGGCGTGGCCCGCAAGCACGTGGCCCTGGCCGTGCAAGGTAGGGGGCCCGGTCCTTCGGCTCAGACAGCTGTAGCCCTGGGGGCAGGGGAGCAGGTGAAGAGCGAGAAGCAGCTGGGGCTGGGGCGGGGGCGGGGCTGGGGGGCAGGGGATGAGGACCCAGGTCCGATGCCCTTTCCTGCCTGTGATCTCATTCCTGGTGGGACTCTGGGAGGAAATCAGCCCTCCCGTGTCTTCGTACCCCAGTTTCCAGAACCTCCCGTCCTTTCTGGAGTCCTCTCTCTCCGGTGCTCGGGGCCCCTGGACGGAGGCCTGGGTGTGAAGGGTCCCCAGCCCTGTTCCCTTTCAGCCTCGCCCGTGGTGAAGCCATTGCCCAGCGCGGTCCGGGCCCTGGTGGAGGAGGAGGTGCTGCTGCCTTGCGCGGCCTGGGGTGTCCCCCGGCCCAGCATCACCTGGCAGAAGGAGGGGCTCAGCATCCCTGAGGGTGAGTCTGCACTGAGCCCAGAGCCCTAGGGAGGAGGGCAGAAGGGGCTGGGGTCCTCCCCCCACCGGGGGGCCTCTGCAGACCTGCCCACCCCCCTTCACCTCCTGCACCCACGGCCTGAGACGGCTTGAGCGCTCGGTGGCTGGGCTGGAGGTCGGAGAGGGGACAGCCTGGCTGGGCTCTGGGTCCAGCTTCCACACTCCCTCTGTCCCCGCATCACCCCGTGACCGCGGTGTGTCACCTGCTGCCTGACCTGACGGAACAGCCCAGGCCACCCTCCTGCCCTCCTCAGGGGTCCTTCGGCCCCAGCCCCCATTTTTTCCCCACTCAATCCAGGAAGGGATACCCAGGTCCTACCCAGCGGACAGCTGCGGATCACCCACGCCCGCCCAGAGGACGCCGGGAACTACTTTTGCATCGCCCAGAACAGCGCGGGCAGTGCCGTGGGCAAAACGCGGCTGGTGGTGCAAGGTGGGCCCGGGGAGGGGCCGAGGCGGACCCGGCCAGCTAGGGGCCAGCTAGGGGCTTCGAGGCTCCCAAGGGCCCCTCGCTTCTCCGCTGGCTCTGAGCCCGGAGACCTCATCTTCCCTGGGGTACCCCAGCACCGTCTGTGGGTCTAGAAGGAATTTGGAGAAAATGTTGCGCCCAGGTCTGACTTCAGATGGTAACTCGGTGCCTCTGACTCCCAGCCTCTGATGGGACACTAATCTCATCAGCCCTCGTTCGTTCCTGTAGCAACAGTCACTTCTGTCCCTCCTCCTGCACCAGCACCGTTACACGTGTGCTCGCCTTAGTCTGATGATGGCGGTCTCCAGAGATAAAGGAGGCATCGCTGGCCCCACATCCGCACGGCACCCGGGAATGTTCAGTGTGGGCCGGGCCTGCTGTAACCCAGGGCCAGCTCTGGGGGCAGCTTGGGGGCTGTCCCTGTGGGCGGCTGTGCACAGCTGGGGTCGGACTCTGGCTGGGAGCCCCGAGGGGCGCCTGGCTCCAGGCCTCCTCCCCAGCCTCCTGGCCCAGTGCGCTCCTCTTCCCTGCGCCTCGGAGCATCACTGCGGTCACCAGAGGGCCAGGCACCACGCCTGCCGGGCCAGTGACCTGCCCCCTGCCCCCTGCCCCCTGCCCCCACGTAGCTCCTCCCCAGGGAGGAAGGCGCCCAGCAGAAGGGACCTGTGCCCACGTGCAGCCTGGCCAGGGAGGCCTCTGTCCAGAAGCTGTAGTCACTGCATGTGTGTGCGTGTGGTATATGCGCACGTGCATGTGTGTGCAAGGAGGCCACCCTCTCACAGCTCTTCCGAAAACTCGAGCCCCCAATTGTCCAGACCATGGGCCATGGTCTGTGCCCAGAGAGTTGGTGGAAGCAGCAGATGGGGGTGAAAGAAGGGACTGAGGGGTTTGCCAAGGGCCCGGGGGCAGGAGCAGCCCACCCTCACCCAGCCCCAGTCCCCGAGTGGGCCTTCCTGTCCCCACAGTTCCTCCCGTGATCGAGACTGGCCTCCCCGACCTGGCCACCACCGAAGGCTCCCACGCCCTCCTGCCCTGCACCGCCCGGGGCAGCCCCGAGCCGGACATCACCTGGGAAAAGGACGGCCAGCCTGTGTCGGGAGCTGAGGGCAAGTTCAGCATCCAGCCATCCGGGCAGCTGCTGGTGAGGAACTCGGAGGTGAGACTCCGCCCGGCGCACAGAGGGGAGCCCTGGCAACAGGGGGAGTGGTGAGCAGGCTGCACCCCCTGCTCGTCGTGCTGAGCGCTGTGCAGTCTCCGCCCAGGATCCTGGGAAGACAGGTGTCGTCGTCCCCGGGAACAGAGGAAGACACCGAGGCTCTGAGTGTCCCCAGGTCACGCTGTTCCCAAGCAGAACCACGATTTGAACGTGGACCCCCGGACGAGCTCCCGGGGAGGGAGGGAGCCCGGACAGGGGCAGGGTATGGCCATGGCTCTGTGTCCCCAGCCTGTGCCTGCTTGTCCTCAGCTTCGTGTGGATGTTGACCGGAGGTGGGGACCCCGTCCCCTTCCCCATCGGCACTTAGCGGATTCTGTAATTACAAAACGGGCTGCTCTCCACATGTGCGGCTGCTCAGACACACCTGAGGGGGCTCAGGGCACCGCAGACCCTGCCCCAGGGGAGGCTGGGTGGTGCAGTGGTGAGGCGCTGGCCCTGCTTCCTTTTGGAGAAGTCGCCAAAAGCAGGAGCTTCCTAGGGACCGTGTTAGTATGGATGGGCGGGTCCAGGGCACGTTCTGAGCACAGAGCTCGGCACGGGGTAGGCTCTCGGTGAACGGAAACTGCCGTGATGGCGCGGTCAGGGCTCGGAGGAGGAAGCTGCGGGGCCGCAGAGGTACAGTGAGCCCTGTGCCAGCTGAGGGACCTCGGGCAGCTCGCCGCCTCTGGCTGGCTGCCCCGTGGGAACCTGCGGGGCCCTGGCTGGGGGCGGGGGCAGTTCTCGCTGACCCCTCCCTTTGCCCACAGAGCCAGGATGCTGGCACCTACACCTGCACAGCCGAGAACCCCGTAGGCCGCGCCCGCCGCCGGGTGCACCTCACCATCCTGGCGCTGCCCGTCTTCACCACCCTGCCTGGGGACCGCAGCCTGCGCCCCGGGGACAGGCTGTGGCTTCGCTGTGCGGCCCGGGGCAGCCCTACCCCCCGCATTGGCTGGACCGTCAACGACCGGCCAGTCACAGGTCTGGGCCAGCTGCGGGCTGGTGGACAGCACGGGACCCTGGGAGGCTGCGGAGGCCCAGCAGGGGGAGCCCACACTGGCAGGGAGGTAGAGGGTGTTAGTGCTGTGGGTCCTGGGTCTCCAGACTTGGCCCTGGGCAGGGCGGTTGGGGCAAACCCGTGTTTGGCCATAGGTGTCTGTCACGCGTCAGACCTGGCAAGAAGCCACCTGCAAAAAAGACTCCACCCTGGGGACCTCGGGCCTGGAGCGGGCCTGTGCTACACCCGGGGCCGCGGCGCCCACTGCGGGCCCACGGCAAACCCCTTTCCTGAGGGCTCTGGCTCCTACGGGGCCCAGGTGATGTTTAGGGGCCTGAAGGCTGCATAGTAGGTGCTCAGTAAATGTCTGCTGAATCGCTGAAATGCAGAAAGTCACTGCAAAATGACATTTCAGGCCCCCCTAAGCCAGGAGACGGCTTTACCACCCCCCCCCAGACCCTCCCGCTTCCTGGGTGGGAGCTGGGGCGAGTGATCCAGGCTCTCTGAGCCCAGCTCCTTCCCGTGAAGCGGGGATAGCAGGCGTCCACGGGCGCCGTGTTCATGGGGAGGCCCACGGGAGCAGGCACCCGGAGACCTGCCCTGACCGCTCACCCAGCTCCCAGTGTGGACCTGGAAACGAGAAAGGCGGCCCCTCACCCACATCCTCTGAGGCGGCCTGTGCTTCCCCCCTCGCCAGGCGCCCCCAGGGAGAAGGGCCCCCGATTTCTGTGTCTTTATTAGGCACCTGCTGGGTGGTCAGGCCAAAGTCCAGGGCACCCTGAGAGGTCTCTTTCTTTGCCACAGAGGGCGTGTCCGAACTGGACGGGGGCAGCACGCTGCAGAGGGTGGCGGTCAGCAGGGAGGACAGCGGGACCTACGTCTGCTGGGCTGAGAACAGAGTGGGCCGCGTGCAGGCCGTCAGCTTCGTCCACGTGAAGGGTGAGGCACGAGCCCTGGGCTTTTCACTCGAGACCGGCTGGACTCCCTCTGAGACTGGCCTCCTGACCTCGGAACTAGCAATTCTCCACCCCGGCTGTACATAGCACCCCCTGGGGCTTCATAAACTCGGAGGCCCCGGGTCCACCCTAACTCAGTAGCCCCGCCTCCCTGGGGAGGGACCCAGCAGAGGGATTTTTAATCCCCGGGACAGCCTGGCTGCAGGTGGAATGCAGATCTGACCAGTCAGCCTGCAGGATCTGACCGAGCAGCTAGATGGGGCCCGTGTGGGAGGCAGGCCCGGGGGCCAGGGCACTCTGGCAGGAACACGCATGAAGCTTGCCAGCCCGCCCGTGGCCCCCTGTGCAGCCAGCAGCGGCACAGTAACCGGTGCTGACCATGAGTTAATTTGCTCAACTTCAGGACGGGTAGGGTGGGGCTTGATGGAGGGCAATGAGCAGCCCCGGCACCAGGACACAGCGGCTGCTGTTGGTAGAGTCACCTCAGGAAGGGGAGGCACCGGTGCAGCCATTCACGAGTGGTTTAAGGTTGGAGTGAGATGAGGGCCAGGGACGTCGTGGTGTTGCTGTGGACAGCAGAGGGGTCCTCGTGACCACGTGGTCCTTGTTTTCCAAAGTCCCCAGCAGGCACCCTGCAGCAGGGGTAATTAGTCCATGAGAGCGGCTATATGACACTCGTTGCATTGCCTGCCCTCCTGCACCTGCCTCAGACATCACTAATCAATCACCACACTGTTCCCACTCGGCTTCAGATCTTTCTCAGCAGCGTTCCTGGCAGCCGCTGTTTCGCTTGACCCATCACGTGGGAGCTGTTTGCCATCCCTGATGTGTTGGCTGTACTCAGCCCTCCTCGGGTCTGGGGACAGGCCTCTGGGGACAGGATTACGGGAGGCTGGGCCTGAAGGGATCTTCCTCTCTGACCCCTTGTCTGATGTCACATTGTGCAGAGGCTCCTGTCCTACAAGGGGAAGCCTTCTCCTACCTGGTGGAACCTGTGGGGGGCAGCCTCCGCCTGGACTGTGTGGTCCACGGAGACCCGGCGCCTGACATCCACTGGATCAAAGACGGCCTTCCGCTGCGGGGCAGCCGTCTCCGGCACCAGCTGCAGAATGGCTCGCTGACCATCCGCAGGACGGAGGCAAGGAGGGGCCTGGCGCTCTAGGCGGGGACATCTGGGGCAGCCCTGGGCCTTTTCTGACTGCTCAGAGGGTTCTTTAGGTTGGCACCTCCCTCTACAGTCTGCAAAGCGCTTTCCTGCCTGTTGTCCAGAGATCCCCCCCCCCCAACTAGGGTGACCTCCAGCCAGCGACTTCACTTCTCTGTGCCTCAGTTACCCCACCCGTTTGATGGGACTAGCGATCATTTCTCCCTCACAGCTTTACAGTCAGAAATCAGTGCGAGGACCCCTACCAGGCATTTAGGAGTGACTGGCCCCTCGGTGGTGGCAGTAAAGGTTATTAATAACAACAACCCCATGGGGCAGGGTAGACGGGTAAGAGTGCCCCATTTTACAGAGGAAGATACCGAGGCTCAGAGAGGCCCACAGCCAGGGAGCCCCCAAGGCAGCAGCATACCCAGCTCTCCTGACTCCTACTTCATGCAGTTTCCAAAGCCTTGTGCGCTGGGCAGACACCTTCCCTTCTGTGTCCCAAGCCCCATGGTCATGCAGAAATCCACCATTCACTCCTGTCAAGCTCATCTTAGGGGTCCTTGATCTTGCCCCTTTGGGAGCCTGTCCCTAGATAGTGATAATCATAGGACTGGTACTGACAGCGCAGTAGCCGTAACCGCAGCAGGAATAATGACTACTATGACCTGAGGCTGTACCACATATGTACCAGGCACCGATGGCTATGATTTCTTTTGATGCCACAACATTCCTAGCAGTTGTTATCCCCATTTTAGAGATGGGGAAACTGAGGCCCCAGAAACATGGCGATGTCTAGTAGTGGCTTCAGCATGGTTAACAATGGGCCCGAGATTTCGTCCCATATGGGTCTGACCCCCAAGCCTACACTTTTAACTGTGTGCAGGCAGGTGTTGCAATAGTGCCCACTTGTGGATATTCTGAGAACAACACCCTGGTAATGAATTCTAGGAGTCTGAGATCAGCTATGCCTCTCAATCTCTAGAGCCGGACAGTGTCAGACGCTTTTTCTGACTAATTAGATCAGGCAAAGACCCAAAGCATCCAGAGGCCTCTGCCTGCAGACTGAAGTGCTGGATTCAGTCTTGAGTAGCCCTCAGGCTATTGTCCACAGGTGTGGTGAGAGGTTTTCTAACAGGGTGGGGCAATTGCTTCTGCCTGGAGGCTAATGGTTATTCTCAGTTTCTTAATGGTCCTCAGAAACTCCACACCGTGGGGCTAGGTGTGTTTCCAATAGGGTAGGTCCGTGGTTGGCAAACTCATTAGTCAACAGAGCCAAATATCAACAGTACAACGATTGAAATTTCTTTTGAATCGCACTGTATGTGCATGCCCACACGTGGTATTTTGTGGAAGAGCCACACTCAAGAGGCCGCTCCTAAGGCATAGGAAGAGCCACACTCAAGGGGCCAAAGAGCCGAATGTGGTTCGCGAGCCGCAGTTTGCCGACCATGGGGGTAGGTCAACTGTCTTCCCCCCGGGGAAAAACCTCCTGGGCAGCAATGGTCTGCCTGAGAAAGATACACTCCCCAGCGTGAGGGAATGACTCAGCACAGGAAACGGAGGTGTCTGCCTTCTGATCACTCACTTCAGGGTGATTGCTTTGTAATTTAGTTGAAATTCGAGTTTGGTCCTGGGACCTTGTCTGTGTGGCATCCACTTGTTCTGTGGCACATTAGTATGGGAATAGGCGCAATAGCACCCCCTTTGGACATTCGGAGAACAGCACTCTAGTCAGGGGGTGTTTCAATAGCGCCCTCTTGTGTGTATTCTGGTAACAGCACCTAGTAATGAGTTCTGAAAAGAAAACCCAGTGGACAGTCCTAGAGGGCTGTCACCCTTGTAGGGTGTGTTGAATGCGGCCCTCTGGTGGACAGTCCCTCAGGAGTGGCTTCTGTGGTGTCATCTCTGGGCATGGACGGTGGCCACAGGCCGCCCTGAGCTCTGTCCTGGGGCAGAGCTTCCACTCAGAAGTGAGCTGTCACCATCCATCGTCAGGTGCCTGTGAAAACAGCTTCCCTGCCACTCAGTGGGGAAATGCTGCCACCCACCTCCTCCCTGGGGAGCTGGCAGTGCAAATGGGCCCGTAAACGCCCTGAGAAGGCCTGCTGCTTGGATGCCTTCTTGCTCATCAGTATTCCCACACCTATCGACCATGGACCTCTTCTTTCTAAAGGAATCCCTCAGCACGCACCATGGAGTGATAATACCTCAATGTACACGTTTGGGAGAGGCACCCTACGTCATCTTTGCAGCACGCATCTCCCCAGCGAGTCCATGGCCTCAGTCCTCCCCCCCTCCCCCCCAGGTTCCAGGAGTGAAAGGGGAGGGATTCTCTTTGGATGTCGATTGACAAGTGGCCATGAAGGCCCCTCTCATGTGACATTGTGAGGAGTCTGTGAGCCCCTGGCTGGTTTAGGCTCTAAGCTTCTTCCTGGTTAGATGGGCCTGGTTCCAGACACCCCTTTCTGTGCCCCGCTGTGCCCAGCTGCTCCTCCCCCCTCGTCCTCCTGAACACCATGTCCCCCTCTTGTGCCCACCTGCAGATGGGCGACTCGGGGCGGTACCAGTGCCTGGCAGAGAATGAGATGGGCGCCGTGGAGAAAGTGGTGGTCCTCCTGCTGCAGAGTGAGTGCCCGCCTCCCCGCTCGGGGCCCTGGGTGGACAGTGTGAGTGGGCGTCCAGGGAAAGCTGCGCCAAGGCCGTGGCTTGTATGGGGCGAGCCCCGTCACGTGCTCCGTGTCACGCTCCTGGGGCACAGGCTTGTCGGGGAGACTGCCCAGGGGGTCCGTGTACTCATGTCCGTGGCTGCATTTCCTCTCCGCGATATGGTCAACCAGAATGTGTGTGTGTGTGCTGCGGCAGGGGGCTCCAGTTGGGGGCGGTTGGGACAAAGCGGGGGAGGCATTCTCATGCGTGTCTGTGGCGAACACGCACAGACATCTCTTTCCGGGCATTGACCCAGGGGGGCTGCTGGGTCACACACCACACGCGTGCTCGGCTTCCGGGGACACTTCCCGTGGTCGGCTCCTAAATGGCTTCCAAAGACGGTCCCGTCCTAACCTCCCAGACCCGGGAGTGCGACCGTGTTTGGAGAAAGGACATTTGCCGATGTCGCTAAGGATCTTGAGATTAGGGGGCCGTCTCGGATGAGAAACCGAGGGTGAAGCAGTGACCTGGTGAGAAGCGCTCGCCAGGGCCAGAGCCGAGTCTGCCCGCTTCATGTGGCATCAAATACAGGCAGCACCGGCGAGGGTCACCCTTTCATTGGAAACGACCCGAATGTCCTACGATAGGGCGCGGCTAAGGGAGCCATGATGGAGCCAACCACGCAACACCATGCAGCTCCCGGAGATGAATATTCAGTGACATGAAAGGGAGTCATGATCTATACTAGAATGGGAGGAAGGAATGGAGAGAGGGAGAGAGGGAGGGGGAGGGAGGACACTGTGGTCACATTCTTTCCTTTTTTAATATATTTTTATTGATTTCAGAGAGGAAGGGGGAAGGAGAGAGAGATAGAAGCATCAATGATGAGAATCATTGATCGGCTGCCTCCTGCACACCCCACACTGGGGATCGAGCCCGCAACCCGGGCATGTGCCCTCACCGGGAATCGAACTGTGACCTCCTGGTTCATAGGCTGACGCTCAGCCTCTCAGCCACTGAGCCACGCCGGTACTATGGTCACATTCCCACAAGGAAACAGTATCTAGAAGGCAATATGGGAAGGGCATTGGCCTGGGGATCATCTGTGATTCTCTCTGCCTTTCTGCCTCTATGCTTTCTATTCTGTTGAAATGAGCATGTATCGCTTGAATATCTGAAAGGAATAAAATGTTCCTAAAAACTGCCTGGGCCTCCACAGGCGCCCCGGTGTTCCAGGTGGAAGCCCAGGACGTGACAGTGAGATCCGGGGACGACGTGGCCCTGCGGTGCCAGGCCACCGGCGAGCCGGCGCCCACGGTGGAGTGGCTGCGTGCGGGGCAGCCTTGCGGGCCGGCCGGCGGCTGCGGACCCTGCCGGATGGGAGCCTGTGGCTGGAGCGCGTGGAGACGAGGGACACGGGCACATACGAGTGCGTCGCTCACAACCTCCTGGGCTCTGCCACAGCCCGAGCGTCCTTGGTTGTGAAAGGTACGAGGCGGCCCTGCCCAGACCGTGGGCCAAGGCGGGATCTCCGCAAAATGGGGATCTGTGTGTGGTTTGTGGGGGACCTGGCCCCCTGCCCTGCTCGCTCCCCGACTCTTCTCTTTGCTGAGAGTCACAAACATTGAACGAAGCAGCTGGGAGGGCCTCGGGGGTCATGGCGTCTGCCCTTCCCTGTGCAGTCAGAGAACCGAGGGTCTGAGATGCTCCGTGTTGGCAGCTCCTGTCGGACCGGGGACGTGGGCTCTTCCAGCTCCCCTGGCACAGACCCAGGTCCTCTCTTTGGCAGCTCTGCCTGGCCGGGTGGGTGCCCGGCAACCACTGCTGCTCCCAGCGGTACCACCCCTGCCGGTCGGCCTCCTCAGCATCCTTCTCCCGTGGGGCAGCCCAGACTTTAAAACGGAGAAGATGACTATCCTGAGAAACCATAACATGGCCCAGCCTGACTGGTGGAAAGCCACTGAGTATTATTTCTGGGCGTCTGTTGTTCTGTAAATACTCCACATTTGGGGCTCTATCTCCGGCCCCGTCCATGGCAGACATCACTAATCTATCGCTGCACACGATGCAGATTCCTTCCCCACAGAACCCTGTTCCAGGCAGCAGCTCAGGACCACTTAGAACTGGGACTTGACACTTCCCCACTTGAAACCCACTTACTCTGCTGCCATTTAGAAAAACCCAACAAACCTTTTTAGGGGGACATAATGGCCTCCTTACCTTTTTATTTATATTTTTTAAAAGATATTTTTATTGATTTCAGAGAGAAAAGGAGAGGGAGAGGGAGAGAGAGAGAAATATATCAACGATGAGAGACAATCATTGATCGGCTGCCTCCTGCACGCCCCACACCAGGGATTGAGCCCCAAAACCTGGGCATGTGCCCTGACAGGGAATCGAACTGTGACCTTTCTGGTTCATAGGTTGATGCTCAACCACTGAGCCACGCCGCCAGGGTCTCCTTACCTTTTTAATGAAAACAACTGCTTTTTACTTCATATATGGTCGTTGTAGAAAGGCCTGGGGATTTAGAAAAATCTGTGAAGGAAAAGGAATGATCAATCATCTCTCACCATTCAATGACCAGAAATGGCTTTGGCCATGGTTATTTGGGGTATAGCTTTCTACCCTCTTTTTCTCCAAATATAAAGAGAGAGGCTTTTCTTTCTACGACTGAGATCACACGGACAGGCGTCTTTACCACCTGCCGTGGCTCCGGTGTCGGCCGGCGCTCCATGACAGTAAGCCCGGCCCACACCTTCTTCATGGCTCCCGGCCATTCCACGGCAGCATTTCCCAACGCCATTGCTGCCGGCTTTGTGGAATAAGCCCCAGGTTTGTTCCCGATGTCCCCCCCAAACCACACTGTGTGCACACCCTGTGTGCTGGCCCGAATCTTTCTACAGGATAAATTTCTTCAAGGGGAAAAAAAATAATTCTTCAAGCTGCATCGCCAGGTAAATGGTGTGCAAAGGCTTTGAGGCCCCCCCGCTATGGTCTTGTCTTCTCTCCCTCCTTTTCCATGAGTCTTGGGGGGCCCATCCTGGCCTTGTGGGAAACAAGAGGCTGCCGAGTCACCCCATGTCGGAGAAAGTGGCCAGTGGCTTGTCCTTCCTGTCCTCCAGCCCCCCACCCCTTTAAAAGCTCCCAGGGGCCGTGCTGTTGCTCTCTTACCTGCAGCTCCCACTTTCTGCCTCAGCCCCTCATGACAAGGCCAAGGCTCGGTTCATGCCTCTTCCTGGCCCCGCCATGAACTCGGGGCAGCAGATACTGACCAGAGACATCCCTGCTGGGCGTCATCTCCTCAGACCCCGGCTGTGGGCTGCAGGACACGGCGCCGCTTCCTGGACTCCAACATTCCCCAGCCCCGAATTCACCCGATTAGGAGCCTGGCGGTTCTGTGTGATGTTATGTTTTTGGACAGATCGTGGGCAATTTGTTGCTAATTTCCCCGGAGAGCTGGTGAGCGCCGAGGCAGGCTACCTTCTGTCTCTCTCCCCCTGGAATGCCATCTGCCGAGCGAGGCATCTGGCCCATTAGCCAGAGGAAGCGGCCCCTGTGCCCACGCCGTCCATCCGATTAGTGCGGAAGAGCGTCTGCTTGCAGACAGCCTGGCGGCTCCTCCAAACCCAGACCCCCCGCCCCCACCCCCCCATCCACCCGCCAGCCAGGTCCGCTGCAGGGCGGCTGGAGCCAGGGCCACTGTTGGAATGGGGGACATGCCGGTGGTGGCATTCAGCACCTGGCTCGGTGCCCTGCCCCTCGGCCTGGCTCCTCCAGCATGCCAACAGGTTTGGGGCACATCTTTGGTCCCACCCCCTCATTTGATAGACAAGCCAACTCAAGTGTGGCTTGGAGGCCTGACAGGCCAAGTTTCCAGGAAGGTGATGGCGGAGCCAGAATTAGAAGCTGGTACATCACCCCTTAGCTGGGTGCCCTTGGGCAAGTTCCTTCACCTCTCTGAGCCTCAGATGACTCCTTCGGGAAACAGGTACAGTAGCTGCTTATACTGAGGGCACAGAGGTGGGTAATGTCACAGTTGTTCTCTTCCTTCCTCCCAGGGGAGCCCCGGGGGGGCCGGGGCAGCATGATCGGGGTGATCAATGGCCAGGAGTTGGGCGTGGCCACCCTCAACGCCAGTGTGCAGCAGGAGGCGCGCTCAGGGCTCACCACCTTGCGGAGCAGCATCGGCCACCTCCCTGCGAGTGTGGGTAAGTGGGGACCAGCCGCCCGTGCTAGAGGCAGGAGGAGGCGAAGCCTGGGTTCCGGGGCTGCCCTACGCCCGGTTCCCAGAGGAAATCCAGCCGCCTCTAAGAGCCGAGTCCAAGCCAACCGGAACCCCTAAATAAAACAGCAGCAAGGGGGTGCACTTGTTTCATTTTCAACTCGGCCCAGCGCCCCCATAAAGGCAGTCTGTGCAGGCCCAGGCTTCGTGGTGACCTCGTAG
>NW_005872174.1:102796-106141 GCF_000147115.1 Myotis lucifugus
TCATTTCACAACCCCTCCAAGACGGAGCTACTGGGCTTTGCCACTGTTCTGATCCAATCACTGGTCCAGGGAATCCTGGGGCTGAGCGCTCCTGGGGGCCATAGGGAGTCACAGAGGGACCTTGAGCAGGAAGAAGAGCGGCTGCCCTCAGCATCTGGCCTCCCCGCCCCCCCCCACACCCCCCTTCCAGGGCCTCTGATGCGGGTACTTGTGGTCACCATCGCCCCCATCTACTGGGCACTGGCCGGAGAGCATGGCGGCGCCCTGAACGGCCACTCCTGACGGGGGGCAGCTTCCGGCAGGAGTCGCACATGGAGTTTTCTACAGGTGCGTGGGGGCTCCCCCAGGTGGGCCAGGGGGGACTGGGGCCCGAGCCCAGGGCCTCTTTCCCCGTGGTGACTCCCGGCTGGACGGGGCTGGCTTGCAGGGGAGCTGCTCACGATGACCCAGGTGGCCCGGGGCCTGGATCCCGACGGCCTCCTGCTCCTGGACGTGGCGGTCCACGGCGTCATCCCCGAGAGCCTGGCCAACGCAGATCTCCGAGCGCAGGTGCGGGCGAGCCAGGGTGCACAGAGGGGTGCGTGAGAGTCAGTGGGATGTCTTGCCTGTGGCCATCCTGACGCCCCAGCAGAGGCTGGGGCGTGGCCTAGCCTTGAACTTCAGGGGGGACCAGTAGGAAGATACTCCGGGCCCAGCCTCTCGGTCCCTGGGGGGGCGTTCTCCAGTCCCATGGGCAAGACCGCTTGTGACCTGCCCTGTGACCGGCCGAGGCTGCCCAGTGGTGGGAGGAAGCGGTTTGGAAGTTGCGATTCCAGATGTTCTCCCTCCCCCCTCCCCGCTAGGACTTCCAGGAGGACTACGTGCAGACGGGCCCCGGCCAGCTCTTCGTGGGCTCCACGCAGCGCTTCCTGCAGGACAGCTGGCCCGTGTCCCTGCGCTGCAACCACAGCATCCAGTACGAGGCGGCGCGGGGCCCGCAGCCCCAGCTGGTGCAGCACCTGCAGGCCTCGGCTATCAGCGCGGCCTTCGACCCTGCGGCTGAGGCCCTGCGCTTCCAGCTCACCACAGCCCTGCAAGCCGGTGAGGGCCCTGCCCTGTCCCCACCCCCACGCCCCAGCTCACAGTGGGGACAGCCTCGAGTGCACCTGGCTGAAGGCCCAGGCGACAGCCCACCGCCTGCACCCCCTGACCAGAGACCAGAGACTCAGGGCTGAAACAGCTCACCCCCTGTTTCCGTCCATCCATCCACACCCCAACAGGGGCACAGCTGTCCAGGCCACTCCTGTTCAAACCCTCGGGCCCCAAGGTCAAGGTCCACACCACCCCCATGCTGATGGGTCAAGACTTGAGTCATCCCTACCCTCCTCCCAAGGTGCCGGCACCAGAGACCCCACCCAGGGGCCTGGGAGCCACTCTTCGAGCCCCTGGCGGCCTGTGTGAACACACCATATATTCTCACTCACTGGAGGCTAAAAATGTGCCTGTTAGCATGGTTTATCCTTGAACATGGGGCAATGGTAAGAGCATAGCTTTGACATCAGGCAGACCCCGGTTCAAACCCAGCCGCCCCACTCCAGGCTGTGAGACCTTGGGGGCAGAGCCCAGCCCTCCCTGGGCCTCTGTGTGCCCATCTGTGAAATGGGCATGGCATCGCCTGCCCTGCAGGGTGCGGGAGTAGAGGTGCTGTCTCTGTGACCCCCACCTGGCACCCAGTGGCTGCTTCATCAAGGGTGCTGTCCCTCCGATCGCTAAGGCAGTCCGGTCTCCTCCCGCCCCCAGAACACAGTCTGCGCCCACCCTGCCTCGGGCTGGCTGCCCCGTCAGATGCTCACTTACACCAGCAGAGGCCAGGCCCCCCCCTGCATTGTCAGGACCGCAGCTTCGCCTGTGCGGTCTCCTGCTTTGTACTTAGTAATGATTTCGGTGTCTGCCAGCCACGGTCGGGCCAGCCCGCGTGAGCCCCTCATGACACCACCCACAGCCGAGGCCTGGGCTGGGAGTGGGCTCGCTGACGCTGGGTGCCGGCCTGGCTCAGGACAGAGGCTGAGGGCGCCTCGGCCTGGCCCAGCTGGCGGGAGGGAAGGACGAGCCGGGGCTACGGCCAGGGCCGCTCTGTCCCTGCACCCTGTGTCCTCAAGGCCTGTCCTCTTTGCCCTGCAGAAGAGAATGAAGGCTGCCCCGAGGGCTTTGAGCTGGACTCCCAGGGAGAGTTTTGCGTGGGTGAGCACCCTGTCCCTGCCCCAGGCAGAGGGGAGGGCGGTCCCTCAGCCTGGGCTGGGCGCGCCGTCAGACAGCTGTCAGGAGGGCCTGTGCGTGCAGCCCACCAGCTGTCCCGCCGCAGACGGGGACGAGTGCGCCAGTGGGCCCAGCCCCTGCTCCCACTCCTGCCACACGCCCCTGGCCGCTTCTCCTGCGCCTGCCCGGCTGGCTTCGCCCCGGGCCGGGGCATTGTCCAAAACCTCCCATCAGATGCAGCCCTCAGGTCCCGGAGGGGGCGGGGGGGGCCTCTGTGTTTGTGGGGTGCCAAGGTGACAGAGCTAACAGGAGGGTTAGGACCTTCGTCCTTGGGGTTCCTGGGGCTGGGGACTAAGCCGATGTGGGGAGGCTAGACCAGAGTTGGGGTTGGGGGGCCTGGGGGCACGTGTTCATGGGGCCCCTGTCCCTGTCCGCCCCCAGATGTGGACGAGTGTGCGTGGCCTACTGACCTGTGCCCGGAGGGACAGCGCTGCGTGAACCTGCTGGGATCCTACCGCTGCCTCCCTGACTGCGGGCCTGGCTTCCGGGTGGCCGCAGACGGGGCTGATTGTGAAGGTGACAGGGGCATGTGTGGGGTTGTCCAGGATTCAGCAGACGGGGCGCTGTGCCACTGGGACGCTGGGCCTTCAGGGAAGACGGTACCCTCTTGACAAGGGGCACAGCGAGGCCAGGGCCTGAGCTGGGCCCAGGGGTCTGTGTTGGGCCTGGCCTGGCTGCTCGCACCTGGAGGATCTCTGACAAGGGTCTTCTTTCGGGGCCTCAGGCTTGCCATCTGTCCAGTGAAGGGGGACCAGGTCAGGGACGGCGAACATGTGCCGTGTCCGCTGCCACTTCCCCTGTCCCCCCTGCTGGACCCTGGCCCAGCCTAGGGACAGCCTCTGAGTCCTCAGCACAGCTTCTCCCGCAGCCACTGGGAGTCACGGGCAGTTGGCCTGTGAGATGACGCCCAGGTGCCACCCAGCCAGGGTGACTGCCAGGGTCCTTCCTGCTCCCTCATTCCGTGGTCTCGTGATCGGGGTCCTCCCTGCGCCTCCAGCAGAGGCCATCCGTGGAGGGACAGCGGGCGGCACTGAGCTCAGAAGAGGCAGT
>NW_005872175.1:0-9511 GCF_000147115.1 Myotis lucifugus
ACATACACACACACTCACTCTCACACACACACACTCACACACACACACATACACACACACACACTCACACACACATACACACACACACACACACCCACGGCACCCAGTCGATACTGGATCTCACTAGTGACTAGTAGCTAATTATTCTACGGAGGACAGCAGTCCTGGCCGGTTTTCCAGAACATCTGGGTGAGAAGGATTCGTTGTCCAGCCTCCCCTTTGTCCCCGTCAGATGTCTACGCGCGGCTGTGCTCTGGCGCCCACCAGCTGCTGACACACCCAGTTTATTGCCCTGGCAGCTCTGGGAGCAGCGCGTCCATAAGATGAAGGGCCTGACAGCCCAGTCTCTGCAGGAACCATTAGCGGCATCCACTTCGGCAATTACGTTTACCATCTCCCACCTGGGACTCAGCCGCGCCTTCGCTCACATGAGCGTGTGAGTAACTTATGGATCTGCTGTGTCTGACGCCACGGCTTCTGCAAAAACCATTAGCGGCGTCGGCCTCAGCAGCGAGGCCCGGGCTCCGCTCTGGGAGGAAGCCGAGGGGAGATGAGCGGTGGGAAGATGACCTAATGCGCAGGAGGAGGCAGCTCCGGGGAAGGAACGAAGAGGCACGTCGCATGCGAGCAGATGGAGCGTTAGCTGAGGTTTCTGTGAACGTGAAGGAATTCTAGGGCGCACCTTCCTTACGACGGCACCGTGTTTGAAATAACGATTCACTCCATCACTGCAGCCATCCAGAGAGAGAACTTTCTGTTCGCGGATAAGGAAACTGTGGGTCAAAGAAGTTACGTACTTGTCCGAGAAGAAGCCAGGCGGGGTCCACGCCTCGTGCTTCCTATGCTCATGGCCTTCACGGTACGCGGATTGTCCGTGTCTAGTCCAGAGGCCGAATGTCACTCACTCATTCCCTCGCTCGTTTACAGCTGCATATCGAGTGAGTGTGAGACATGCTCACGTGTCTGGATTAAAACAACGGACTCGGAGACAGACTGTGGCGAAACGAGACTTTCAATACGTCCTGCAAGAGCGGGTGTCCCTGTCGCTGCACGGGCACAGGGAGCAGCCATCTCAGGATCTTTGCCCCTAGGGTGCGGGAGTCCCTCCTCCGGCTCCTCATTGGCTGAGCCTATGGGGTTCTCAGTTTCCTCACACATCACCTGGGTCTCATGGTCCCCCATTGGGCCGTTTAAAAAGGGGGGCTGAGGCCTTTTCTGGTCGCCTCCACCGCCCCCTGTCTCGCTGAGGCAGCAGGAGGTGTTTCGTCCTGGGTGCCTAGGGGGCTTTCACTGTGACGCTGGCCCACGTCCACAGTTCTCTGTTCTTATATCCTCTCCCCTCCTCCCCTGGGGAAATTCAGTCACCGTTTCCATTAAACGTGGACTCTGCTGGCGGTGGATCCCAGAGGCCTAGTTCCTGCGTCAGTGTCTGCCTGGAGCTGAGCACCGAGCTAAGTACTGGGGATGTTACAGCGAAGAAGACGCATCACACCTCCAGGACCACATTAATCACCGTCATCCGACCACGTCAACACCTCCAGGAGGCAGGTTCTAGACACACGTGCCCCCAGAGCTCCGTGGGGACTCGTGTCCCGAAAGCTGGAATTGCAGACGTGTCTTAGCCGTGGAAGGAGAATCTACTGTGAGAAGCGTGGTTGACTGACCCCCTCGCTCCTCGCTGTGCTCACACCAGGTCACACTTCTCTGCTAGCCACAGAGACACCTCACAGGCCGGACTGGAACCTTCTTAGACCTGCCTTGCAACTGACAACCTCGGGTCCGGGCTGCTGTCACTACCTGAGCCAATGAAGCAGAGACGGGGCTGATTCCTGTGTGAGCGTTCATTCCAGTCCTGCCGGCAGCAGGGAGAGCAGCAGGCCACCCGCACACATCTGCTCTGCTCCCCACCATAGGCCAGCTGCTTCTATTGGGCAGAAGGACAGAGATTCCATGGGAAGTGGGAATCTCAGGCATGGGACGTAGGCAATGGGGCTGGAGGGCGGCTCCATTGTTTGGGCCAGGAGGTTGTTAATCTTTCCATGATAAAAGGCCGTTCTTGAATGAGAATGGACCACATTCCAAGGTTGACTCCCAGGTCCTGGGGGCATACAACTCCCAGGCAGGTTAGAATGTCCTTTCTTTAATCAGACCAAGGCAATCACGGCTAACAGAGCCTGATTAATATTTCTTGTAACTATAGCTACTCCCCAATATTCTATTTTTGCCCCAACAGTATGGCAGTCAGACTCTTCCGATCCATCTCCTCACCTTCCCCCTCTTCTTCCACGTGGCAGATGACATTGTGACCTAGCTGTGCCCCACACCTACGTCTCCCTCCCCTTTGTCCTTCACTGATGTTCCCCCAATAAGTCCTTGCACATCGAATCGCATCTCGGTGGATCCTGCTTGGAACATCTGAGCTACCATATATGGTCGCTGAAGGCACAGAAGTGGCGTAGATTGTCCAGTGGAGAAAAGAAGGGGCCCAAACCGAACCCCGATGTTACTGGTGAGACGAGGAGACCCCGTTCTTGTCTTCTTGAAGGAGAGACTTCAATCAAGAGACAACGTGTAGAAAAGCAAGCAAGAGTGTATTGACTGCAACAAAAACGTACTTGGGACCGTGAGACAAGGACCATTGCTCCCCTGGTTGCAAGTCTCATGGGGCCCCTTAGAGGTTAGGGGGTACGTGCGGGGAGTGGGGGGCTTATTTTTAGGGATTTCAAAGGCTGGGCCTTTAGGGGAGGTCTTAGGGGCAGATCAATAGACTATTCATCAGCTTTATGCTGATGTACCAAAATGAGATTTATTCTCTTAATTTGTCCGTCCTTGGGTGTGGTTGCCAAATGGCATTTAATCGGATTTCTGTTATCTGTCTCCCTGTAGGACAACTTAAGCTATTTGCTCTCTGGTTGGGGAGGAGCAGTGCAAACCGTGTAAGTGTCCTTGGGTTTGGGAAGACAGGATTCACCCGTGTTAGATTAGGTGGCTCAGAAAAGGAAGGAAGGAAAGTTTATTCTGCGTCCCCGGGAGACCCACGTACCCCAAGGACAGGGCACGTGGATTCACGCCAACAGGGAGGGGGGCGCTTTTTTTATACTGCGGTTGGGTGAGGGGCGGGGACATGAGCTGAGGTATTCTCTGCCGCAGGGATCATCACGGCTTTCAACTAAGGAATTCTCTGCTGCAGGGGGTGGGCGGGGGTTTTCAGAAAGAGGTCAGTATCTGTGTGGGGGTATGCGGATTCAGGGAGAAGAAGCCAGTATCTGTGTCTGGCACGTTGATCTGTGAGAAATTCCAGGGGGAGTCCATTGTCTCATCACATGTCTGCATGTATCCGATCCTGGGCTCTCTCCGACCTAACAACCAGGTGGCTGCAAACTGCTGTTAACTACCGTCTTAGTTTCCCTGTTCTGCTTGGGCTGGAGTCCTCTAGCTTCTCACTGTTCTACAGCACTGAGGGTCACCCACTCACAGGGTGGGCAGCGCAAAAGGCTGGAGAAAGAGCCTGAGAAGAAGTGGCCACAGGAGCGAGGTGGGAGCCTGGAGAACGTGGCTTCCCAGAGAGAAGTTTCAACAAGAAGGACAGGGCTAATGCGGCCGAGGAAGGACTTGAACGTGTCCTCTGGGTGTGACCAGTGGGTGGAGATCTTAGTGGGGCCACTTCAGTGGACTGAGAAGCCAGCCCAGGGGCAGTGACGGTGAGGAAGAGGAGATGTGGGGTGCAGACGCCTCTCCAAGAGCCTGGGCTGTGAAAGGGGGGGAACAATGCCGAGGGGACATGGAGCTGGGAGTGGGTTTATTTTTAAGGTGGGGCCACTAGGACTATGAATGACTTCAGGAAGGAGGTTGTAGTGAAGTATGGTACCTATTTGCTTTGTTTAACAATGGACAGGTTATTTTGATTTTCTGAATTGTATAAATCATCCCATTCGATTGAATGCCTCATTGATTGTAATGTGACTATCCCATTGATTGAGATCTTACTGGTTTTAGAAAGCAAATTCCTCTGTACCTGGGAACCAGGACAGCACAATTATCCCAAGACCAATTATCCCAACTCCAGATAATGTGTTTCTGTCAACTCAGTGGTCCCAAGACCCGAGGGCTCTAAATAATGTGTTTCTGTCAACTCAGAGGTCCAAAGACCCAAAACTATAAATAATCTTTGTAGATAACTAATCAGCTCAATCTCGCTTCTGTAACTGCTTTGTGCAAACCAGGGTCCTCATTCCAAACCCTGGGATGTAATCAATACCTTTGTGATTTTTGCCTATATAAGTCTGGTTTTGCCACCATCTTATCACTATGAGATTTGGGAATGTCCCCTCATAGTCCCGGATTGCAATAAATGTGACTCTTTAATTCGACTTCTTGAGGCGTCCTTCTGTGATTCACGGGGTACATTACAACATTAGCAATCATCTCAGGTAGAAACTATAGTTTAACTTTAACCCTGCTGTTTGGCGTCTGTACTTATTTGCTTTGTTTAATAATAGAAAAGTTATTTTAATTTTCTGAATTATATAAATCACCCCATTCGATTAAATACCCTATTGAGTATAATGTGGATATCCCATTGGTTGTGGTCATACTGGTCTTAGAAAGCACATTTTCCTTTACCTGGGAAGGACAGCACAATTATCCCAAGGTCAGAGGGCTCCAGTTGAAGTATGGTACCTATTTGCTTTGTTTAACAATGGACAGGTTGTTTTGATTTTCTGAATTGTATAAATCATCCCATTCCATGGAATGACTATCCCATTGATTGATATCTTACTGGTTATCGAAGCACATTCTTCTGTACCTGGGAAACAGGACAGCACAATTATCCTAAATTGTTTTAGTGGCCACAGATGGTGCGTTCCAGTTGACTCAGTGGTCCCAGGACCAGGACAGCGCAATTACTCTAAATTACCTCTAGATAATGAATTCCTGGCAACTCAGTGGTCTCAAGACCCAAGGGCTCTAGATAAGGTGTTTCTGTCAATTCAGTGACCCCGAGACCCAAAACTGTAATGAACATGCTTAATTCTGCTTCTGTAACTGCTTTTTTGCGAACCAGGTTCCTCATTCCAAACCCTGGGATGTAATCAATACCTTTGTGATTTTTGCCTATATAAGTCTGGTTTTGCCACCATCTTATTGCTATGAGATTTGGGAATATCCCCTCATAGTCCCGGATTGCAATAAATGTGACTCTTTAATTCGACTTCTTGAGGCGTCCTTCTGTGATTCTCAGGGTACATTACAACACAGTTAACGTGTCCCTGTTGACTCAGTGTTCCGGAGACCCAAAAACTGTAATTTAGATAACATGCTTAAGTCTGACCAGATTCCTCATTCCAGACCCGAGGGCTCCAGATAATGTGTTTCTGTCAATTCAGTGACCCGGAGACCCAAAACTGTAATTTAGATAACATGCTGCTGCTGCTTCTGCTTCTGTAACTGCTTTTTTGTGAACCAGGTTCCTCATTCCAAACCTTGAGATGTAATCAATACCTTTGTGATCTTTGCCTATAAATCTGGTGTTGGGGCCATCTTATCACTATGAGATCTGGGAGAGCGAAATGCCCCCTCATAGTCCTGGATTTGCAATAAATATGACTCTTTAATTCGACTTCTTGAGGCGTCCTTGTGTGATTCGCGGGGGACATTACAACATTATCTCTCACTGGTGCCCAACAGACGAGCTATAAGGCACAGAAGGCAGGTTCTGCAAGGTTGGCGTCTTGCTGGGCACGTGTGATGAAAGAGCCATAGAGGGCCCGGCCAGCTTGGCTCAGAGACGATGATTCAGCTGGTGGGGTGTCTGGAGGGTTAGAGGAGGAATCATTTTAGGTGGCGTTGAGAAGCCCAAGGTGTATCAGTATCAATTGAAGTAGGTGAAGTGATGGTATTTGGGGTTGAAAAGGTAAAGAACCAGACACTGAGGTGTTTGGTGGGTCTTTGTGGACAGTGAAGCAACGGTCAGTGATGACAGACTGGGGAAGAGGGAGATGGTGGACGAGAAGCCCGGTTCAACGTGAATGATGGGAAATCTGGAAGAGTTAGACAAGTAACAGGTGCGAAGGAAAGACAGTGAAGCCGGGGTGGGCCTCGTAGGAAGGGGATTCTACTCAAGGAGGAGAACAAGGCCCCAAGGCATCGTTGCGGGAGGAAGATGCTGCCGAGCTAGCCTTTGGCCTCAGGTACATCCCCAGTGAAGAGCGAGAAGCACCTTTCCGAAGGCGCACAGTGTCTGCTGGGAAGGCCGGGGTGCAGTTGGGCGAGGAGACCTCAGGGAACCCTCTGTGATGTTGAAAATGGGGTCGATTTTGAAAACAGGGGCTCCCAAGAGCACGATGGACGGATTTGGGAGAGCAAGGAAAAGCAGTGGTGGAGGCAGGACCGAGGAAGAAGGAAGGGTGTGGGGAAGAGAGTCTGGGAGAGAAGAGAGCACAGAGGCTTCATCTCCACAGGGGGGACGTTGCCATGGAAGGTGATCATGATGCATAAAGTGGGGTGTCTGGAGGACTTGGTCCCCACAGTGGCCTCATGAAGAGGAGAGACTCGCCCAACCAGTGTGGCTCGGTGGTTGAGCATTGACCTATGAACCAGGAAGTCAACAGTTTGATTCCCGGTCAAGGGCACGTGCCTGGGTTGCGGGCTCAATCCCCAGTAGGGGGTGTGCAGGAAGCAGCCGATTGATGATTCTCTCTCATCATTGATGTTTCTATCGCTCTCTTCCTTTCCCTTCCTCTCGTAAATCAATAAAAAAATATATAAATAAAACATTTTAAGGTAATCAAAAAGATCTATATATAGACCAGTGTTAATGCTCTAGAGAATGGCAGTTTTTCATCTACTTTTATACACTGTAATCAAAGGAGGAGACATAAGTGGGTTACCTGAAATCCATTGGTGATAGATTAGGGAGGCGGAAGAAAGCAAGGGGGGGACCACTGGGGTTGGATAAAAAGTAAAATGATGGACACAGGATTCTTTTACTGGGGTGGGTACAGGATAGTTAACAGTCAACAATTAACATGATAACAATAACCATGAAGGGATTTGTGTCTCTGTCCTGGCACCCTGGGCATTTGATTGTACCCTGAGGGCTCCAGGAAAAAGGGAAGTTACAAGTTACCCTGACATCTCAAGGATGTTATCATAGATGCAAGAAGACAACAGGCTCAGTTAAGGTAAAGGTGACCTTGTCAGGGAAGATACCAGCCTAGGAGGTGAGTCCCACCATAACTGCGTTTAGTTAAAGTTTAATTTCAGACCATCCTTGTGGTTACTTTAGGTCTTAGAGTTTGCAAGACCACCATGCAGGCCTCACCTGAACTTGTCAGGTCAGCATGTGGCCCCTTTCGTCGACATATTTCTTCCATAATTCTTGTTTGTGTCATAATTCAGCCAGTTTGGGCCCTTGCTTATTATTACCTGGGAGAGCAGTTTCGTGTACACGAGGCTTCATTTGTCTTTCTCTGACACTTGCTTCTTTAAATCCTAAAATAAGGAGTTAACCAAAGAAATCCCCTAAGTCTTCCTCTATCCTAGGTGCGATTTGCGTGCTCCGGGAGGCAAAACCCAGCCCCTAGTTGGTGTAATTGACTCAAAAGCCTGATTCTCCTGGAGAAACGGGCTCTTTATAACTCCATTCAAGTAACTGCTCTGACTCAAAAGCTTTTTATGAAATTACCATGTACAACCAAATTGGTGCAGCTGAATCAAATGAAAATCGGAGCTTAACATTCTTAATCGCAAACCTTCAATTTAACCAGCCATTTATCATCATCAAAAAGCAATCAATATGTTGATTGTGGTGACAGGCAAAATGGAGATGGAATTATTAGTAATTACCCTGTATTTGCAGTGCAATGGGATGAAGAAAGAACTAAAAAGAAACTTTAGAGCCCGCCGCAGTGAAGGACTGGCTGCTGTGTTTTCAGAGTCGTGAGCTGTATTGATTGTAGTCTTTAAATAAATTGGATAACACAGGTTACTGTCAAACACGTGCATTATTCATGAAGCAGAGGCTTATGAATATGCAGATGTGGAAATGCATAAACGACTGGCCCGGAGCTCACCAACTCTGGCAGGAAGAGAAGGGCTCAGACCCGAAGTGGCGAGGCAAACGCACTCACGTGGGCCACTCACGTGAAACATAAAGAGCATGAGAGATGGGGAACAAAGCCCGAACCCCAAGGCAGGCATTCGGACAAGGAGGGGGCCCTGGGGGCCTTTTTAGCCTGGGAGCACTGGTGACCCCAGAGTCTTTCTTTCTTTCTTTTTTTTTTTTTAATATACTTTTATTGATTTCAGAGAGAAAAGGAGAGGGAGAGATAAGAAACATCAATGATGAGAATCATTGATTGGCTGCCTCCTATACGTTCCCTACTGGGGATTGAGCCCGCAACCCAGGCATGTGCCCTTGACCGGAATTTCGAACCCAGGACCCTTCAGTCCGCAGGCCTACGCTCTATCCACTGAGCCACACCTGTTAGGGCAACCCCAGAGTCTTGCCTGCAGGCTCCAGGGGCCACTGAGTTTCCATGGCATTTCTGGTGTGGCCCTCGGACCCCCTCCGATCACG
Source organism: Myotis lucifugus (assembly GCF_000147115.1). Taxonomy (NCBI): domain Eukaryota; kingdom Metazoa; phylum Chordata; class Mammalia; order Chiroptera; family Vespertilionidae; genus Myotis; species Myotis lucifugus. The sequence goes on from NW_005872175.1 coordinate 8,582, forward strand.
GTTTGGAGCTGGATATCGACACCTGTGGTTTGCTTGCTCAGGCCCATGTATGAAAGGATGAGAGAACATTCCGGAGCACCCCATTTCTTTTCTCAGCACGTCTCCACAGTGGCTATAAACTGTATTTTTAAATATTTATGAACCCTCAGCAGAAACTACCTAATCTTTGATATCATTGAGTCTCGGAATGACATATTTCAGTGAAAAATAAAATAGAGAATTTGTCCGAGGGCATCACAGAGCGAGTGCCATGAGGAGGCAGTGATTGGTGACAGTGAGGGTGACCAGTCGACGCAGCCGCCTGGGCCTGGGGGGGGGGGGGGTCCTGGGACAGGGGACCTTGAATTTTAAAACATGGGACGGTCTCAGGCAAACTGATGAGCTGGCCACCCTGCGGCCTGTCCTCACTTGAGGGGAGGCAGCTCCTGGGATGTGGGACTAGCAGTGTTAAAGGCCGGGATGCCCTGGGCCCACGGGAGGGTTGGTCACTCTGCCCAAACCACAGAGTGAAAAGGTCAGACTCTCAGGGGGGTGGGGGACCTTCTCATGTTGATCAACTTCCTAGAAGACTAATCTGCGACCTGAAAGCTAACCTATTGATTCACAAATTGTCTACATTTACCTGTGAGTGGGATCTTATGCATGCCCTAGGGCAGGGGTCAGCAAACTGCAGCTGGCGAGCCACATGCGGCTCTTTGGCCCCTTGAGTGTGGCTGTTCAACAATGGGAATGGGCAGTCACGCAGTTGGTAAAGTGTGATGCCACAATCTTGGCTCTGAAACGAAAACTTGAGAGTGCCAAAATCTCTTCTGTCCACTTACAGACCGGCAGGATAGGGATCGCTATAACCTTCTAGATGTCACTGCTTCATTCCGGGAAGATTCACAATTATAAAATCCTTCCTTAGCAGGATCCTCATTACCTCCGTAT
>NW_005872175.1:10669-18704 GCF_000147115.1 Myotis lucifugus
GGGCATCGCCCCCAGACTCCTCTGGAGCCCGGAGTTGGCCCCCAGCCCTGGTCCCTCCTCTCCTGCCAGCAGGTCCTTCGCCCGCTGGGGAAGCTCTGTACTGGCCGGTGAGCGTGAGGATGAGGGCAGTTGGCAGGAGGCCTTCGGAGTGGGGGGCAGACCCATGGGGCGGTCCTCGGCCCGTCTTCCTCTCCACCAGACCCTCTGCCCGATTCTCTAGGACAGGGGCTTGGCCCTGAGCAGAAAACCATGGACTCCCTGACTGTCAAGAAAAGAGAGAGGAGGTATTTCTGAGAAGCCCGAGACCCGGGCCTGAGCCCAGGTCGGCCGGGGCCAGGCTGCTTCTGTTCCCGCGCTGGCCTCGCTCTAAGCGGCTCCGCCAGCACGTTCTCCCCCGGTCCAGGTCCAGGTGCCTCGGCCGGGAAAGCCGCACCAGGTGCCCAGTGCCCGTGGTGACAGATGCCTACACCGGACGGCGGGGCTTCGGTCTCCAGAGAAGTGGGTGCAAGTGGAGGGCGGGGCCAGCACGGGGGCGGGGCCAACACAGATGTGCAGTCCGCGCAGGGGAGGGGGCGGGGCCAGCTAGGGCGGGGCCAACTCAGGTGCGCAGCCAGCGCAGGGGAGGGGGCGTGGCCAGCGCGGGGGCGGGTGTGCAGTCAGGTGTGCAGTCAGTGAGGGGGCATGCGCAGACAGCCGCAGGGGAGGGGGCGGGGCCAGCTAGGGGCAGCGCAGGGGAGGGGGCGGGGCCAGCTAGGGGCGGGGCCAACTCAGGTGTGCAGCCAGCGCGGGGGCGGGGCCAGCTCAGTTGTGGAGCGGGAGGTCCGCTATGAGGACGACACTCTAAGTAAGTGGGTTCCCGGGTCAGGGCGAGGCCGGCCGGCCGCTGTGATGCGCAGAGCGGGAGCGGGAGGGGGAGCGGGAGCGGGAGGGGGAGCGGGAGCGGGAGGGGGAGCGGGAGCGGGAGCGGGAGGTTGCGGGGCAGAGCGGTCGGGACGGATCCCCGGGAAGGGCCTGTGCGTGGCGCTCGCGGGCCGGGGCTGACCCCGAGGAGGTGCTCGCTCACCCCAGGCCTTCCGCTCACCTGGTCCGCGTGCCTGCGGCCGGCACACGTGCAGGGGGCAGCCCGGGCCGGTGAGGAGCTCAGGGCTGGAGACACAGCGGGAATGGACGCTGTCCGGCGGCCGGCGAGGCGGGGCCTGGGCGGGCTCCCCACCGGCCCGTGGGCGCCTTGTGGGGGGGCGGCCGGCAGCACCTGTGCCCACCCACTCGGCCTGGGTCCCGTCTCCAGGGAGCCGACCAGGGTCTCGGACCCAAGGGTCTCCGGCGCTGCCAGCTGCTCCTGTGGGGCGGGGGGCGGCGGGGACCGCTGGGCACTGGCCGGTGCCGGCGGGGTCAGCACACCAGCCACAGGGAGAAGCGCGGACACCCCCGAGCGGACCCCGGGGCCGCCCCTCAGGGCCTCCGTGACCCACGGGGCGAACCCAGGGCAGTGAACGTCCTCAGCGAGCGCTCCGGGGACCCGGCACCTCCCTCTCCCCCTGGACGAGCCACCAGCTCCCCGAGAACCGTCCTCGCGCTCAGATCCGTCTGTGCTGGTGCCCGTGTGAGGACCGTGCAATCGGGTTACACAGCAGCGCAGTGACGGAGAACGTGGGGAGTGGGTACAAGTGGGACCCTCAGGAATAATACGATCAAAACACACCCTGTCAGTCAAATGCGGGCAGGAGCGATCGTAACAGGTAGAAAAACTGCGAACATCTACAAGATGTACGTTCTCGCTCTACCTTAAAGGATCCCCAGCTGGAAATTGTTGGCAATGCAACCTGGGCATGTTCTCTGACCAGGAATAGAACCGTGACCTCCTGGTTCATAGGTCGACACTCAGCCACTGAGAAACACCGGCCGGGCTGCTCATAATTCTTATTTCCAAAGCAAATACCAGTGATCAATAGTACATGTGACACGTTTGCCAAAGGAATACTATGCCTTTTATATTCCTTGCAATATAAATAATGTCAATTTTTGCTACACATCACAGCGAATCATAGTAAACTAAGTAATGAGGAGCTAAATATTGATTTCTCTTATTTTTATAACTTATTATAAAGTGAATGAATTATCCTAATCTTCAGTTGCCTTCTTTAAAGTACATGGTTTGTAATTTACTTGTCAATGGCTTTTAATATGCTTCAAAATAAGATTCAACATGCTTATTAGAACTGAAAGATGAAGTCAGACTGCTGAAAGGAAGTGAGCCTGGCTTGGCGCTTAGGTTTGACAAAGAAGAGTCTTTGCTCGTTGGGACAAATGTACAGCTCCAAGATTTTTTTTTAAAAATATATTTTATTGATTTTTTACAGAGAGGAAGGGAGAGGGATAGAGAGCTAGAAACATGGATGAGAGAGAAACATCAATCAGCTGCCTCCTGCACAGCCCCCACTGGGGATGTGCCTGCAACCAAGGTATAGGCCCTTGACCGGAATCGAACCTGGGACCCTTTGGTCCGCAGGCCGACGCTCTATCCACTGAGGCAAACCGGTCAGGGCCAGCTCCAAGATTTTGACAAAAATATATTTGATTTGATTTTTTAAAATACACTTTTATTGATTTCAGAGAGGAAGGAAAAGGGAAGTAGAAACAGAAGCATCAACGATGAGAGAAAATCATTGATCGGCTGCCTCCTGCACACCCCATACTGGGGATCGAACCCGTAACCCGGGCATGTGCCCTGACCGGGAATTGAACTGTGACCTCTTTGTTCATATTAGCCACACCGGCTGGGCCAAAAATATATTTTAAATGTGTGACACAATAAATTTTACTTAAAAATACAATATTGGCAAGAAAGTATTAAAATTAATAATATTTTCATTTCCCCTCCTTTTTCTGGGTGTGTTGGGGTAAACAGGTACTTGTAAGAGAAAAAATAACTGGTACAATGAACAGTTGTATAAGTCTTGGCAAAGTCTTTTTTTGGTATTTTTCATGAAATCTTAAGTGGATTATAATGAAGGACTGTAAGGGCTGGATAATAAATCCTTTTGCCAGTCAGGTAGCTTTTAATTCTTTGCTTTCGGCAAAATTGAAGGCAATCAAAATATCAGTGTAAGAACATCGAAAATCATGTCTGATGGAAGATCACAGCATGATACATTACTGAGTTCAAAGAATTGAGTGATGGTTTAGTAATAAAACCCTTCCCTTGCCATGTACTTACTGTCTGAATATGGTTTCTCTGAGCTTACTTCTAAACAAAAGGTTAAGGATATAATTGATGCTAAACTCATGCTCATTCTGGCAGTAAGTAATATTCATCCACAGATACGTAAACTAATTTTTAAGGTCCCATTCATCTTATTAAGAGATTGATTTCCAATGCAATTTTTATTTTTGTTCAATGAGTTTTAATAAAAATTTGTAATACATATATATTGTTTTAATCAGTTGTGAATTAATAATTATAATGATAATCTAGAGGAAGGCTATTAATTTTGAGTGTCAATTTATAGAGATATTTTTGGTTTACTTATTATTATTTTTTAATATATTTTATAGATTTTAAAGAGGAAAGGAGAGAGATAGAGAGTTAGAAACATCCATGAGAGAGAAACATCAGCTGCCTCCTGCACACCCCCTACTGGGGATCGAGCCGCAACCAAGGTCCATGCCCCTGACCAGAATCGAATCTCGGACCCTCCCGTCCTCGGGCCTACGCTCTATCCATTGAGCCAAACCGGTCATGGTGAGATATTTTTGTTTTAGAGCAAGATAGTAGGGGGTCGACAAAAGATTCAAGCCATGAAGCATAGTTCATTGGGATGAAACCATTCAGGGGAAAGAAAATGGGAAAGTGAGTTCAAGGAGAAAAGGGAATCATAAAATTTTCTATTGTTAAAGAAGAAATGTTCATGTTTTTTTAAAAGAATGATGGGTATATCAAATTGCTATGGTATTTAGATTCCATTGCATCCACTTTAAAGTGTTGTATGAAGACTCTTTTAAAATGACCATGACAATATGTTAGCAAGTATATCCTTTGCAACTACTTAAACTTAAATGAAAAAATCAGATGTCAGCTTGGACTTGTGGAAAGGGGTACAGTTCTTCAAAACTCTTGAGAATATCCCTGAAATGTAGGGTCCCTGAGTTGTAAGAGGGAACGGGCCATGGCGCGCTGGTCTGAGGCAGCGTCGCATGGGGAAGACAGCCTGGGGGCCGGGGTCCCTTCGGTAATGAGTGGGGTGCTCTCTGCCCACCTCTGCGAGGGCTCCTGCCCTTGTTCCAGGTGCCGTGCAGATAATCTCCCTTCTGTGAGCCATTTTGTTTAGGCAAAGTTTACCACAATGAATTCCCTTTCTCAGAGCATAGTCGTTCATTCCAACAAAATATACCTGTTTACACAGAATGGGTAGGTTTAGAAAAACGCAAAAAGTGTGATGTGATGGGGAGCTGAACTGTGGGCCTGACGCTCTTATCCCAAGCCACGGGGAAGCTCACGGTGAGCGTGATCTACGTAACGGGACTTATTTGGGCCTACGTGGTATTTAAAAAATGTTTAAGTTAGTTGGCAAGTTTTATTATTATTGTTTGTTACAGATTTTTAGAGAGGAGAGGGATAGAGAAAACATCCATGAGAGAGGATCATAGACTGGCTGCCTCCTGCACGCCTCCTACTGGGGATCATGACTGGGAATCGAACCGGTGACCTCCTGGTCCCTGGGCCGACGCTCAACCACTGAGCCACACCGGCCGGGCTAGTTGACAAGTTGTAAAAAGCAGGAGAATTCACATAAAAATCCAGCTTTCCAGCTGGTCCTGGACAATGAGAACATCTGGGGGCGTTGGGCTGGCACAGGCACGAGGGAGCGCCGGTCTGCTGAGGTTTGGGTGGCCCCCATTTTGGGGGGTTACCCTCGCCCTCCTGTTTGCTGCTGCCCCACCTCCCCTCCTTCCTGTGCTGCCCTATGGCCACAGACTGAGCTGACTGTGGGTGTCTGCTACTTCCCATTGGTTGTGGACTCTTAGAGACGGCAGATCTGCATTGCATCGCCGCGGTCCATCCACCTGCATCAGTGGGCCGTGGGTTCCGGTGGCCACGGAGACTCCTGCTGGGACAGGACGTGTCCCTCTAGTCCCTGCTCCTGTGGAGCTCCCGCAACGCGTTCCGGGTAAAGTGCCCTGAAAGCCTGGCTTCCCCCAAAGAAGGTGTGTATTTCCCCCCAAAGACCATGAGAACCAAGCAACTGATTGTGTTTACTTTTTTATTTTATTTTTTTTTGCTTTGGCTCCGGAAAGCTCGAAGCCAAGGTGAGGCTTTGCTCTCGCATTCTGTGTTCCGCTTGCTCGAACCCTTCCTCGGGCGTTAGCCTCCCAGCCTAATCCGTTCCCTGGCCCTCATTTTTCCTCTTGGCGTTTTCTTGCTTTAATGCATGTATTCGTCGTCCGACGCCTCAGATCCCACATTCTTTTCTGGACCTGCCTCTTTCTCAAGGTGGCTGAGGGTCTCCTTAGCGAGGCCCCATGGTCTCCTCTGTTCCTGGTTCTCTGAGCTTCTGCTCCATCTGCCACACGGAGAAATCACTCGGGTCCATGTGAGCTTCCAGGGACCAGGGCCTCTGTGCTGGCCCCTTAGTGCCCAGTGTCCGGCGCAGGACTTGCTTTCCATAGAGTGCCACCGGCCGTGCAGGGCAGCATAATAACACCAGCAGTACAAGTAATTTCTTACTACAACTGCCCGGAATAAGGGGGTTTTGTATCTGTACCAACTCCTGGCACTCTTGTCATGAGGAGGATGAAAGATGCATGTAGAACAGTAGACTATTTTTTAAAATATATATTTTTATTGATGTCAGAGAGGAAGGGAGAGGGAGAGGGAGACAGAAACATCCATGATGAGAGAGAATCATGGGTCGGCTGCCTCCTGCACGCCCCCCACTGGGGATTAAGCGCACAGCCACGGCATGTGCTCTTGACCGGAATCGAACCCGGGACCCTTCAGTCCGCAGGCCGACGCTCTATCCACTGGGCCACACCAGCTAGAGCAGAGCAGTAGACTTTACACTCTATCACGAAAGGAATGTGTTGTGTAACATTAGGGTGGAAAAATAGCTGTTTCCTCAAACTGGGGATTAACTTGGCTGCACGTATCTTCTGTGAACCCTCATTTAACCCCTGGACACAGACCCCCTAACTGTGCACTACAGTGGAAAGAATATAATCCGTCAAAACTAGGAATGCTTATGCAAAACCTTTGCAGTTTAACAAGAGGGGGATCTGCAGACACTCGACCAAGTTCCTGCGAGTGATGAGCCGGTATTCCTCACATGGCAAATTGGAACCTATGGCTACGGTTACAGGGATTAGCCCTGTTTGGTGTGAAGACACTTTCTTTCTTAGTGTTAAGTCCGAGGCAGGCTGTTGGAGGCGCCTCCAGGACTGGGTCCCGGGCCCTGTGGTCAAGCTCCAGGCCCTGTGTCATGGCTCTGTCCACAGGGCGTGCTCACCGCCACACTTCTTAGTTTCAAGCCACTTTTAATTCTTTTTATTATTTTTAAAAATATTTTTATTGATTTCAGGGAGGAAGGGGGGAGAGAGAGAGAGAGAAACATCAATGATGAGAGAGAATCATTGATTGGCTGCCTCCTGTACGGCCCCCACTAGGGATCTAGTCTGAAACCCCTGGGAATGTGCCCTTGACCGGAATTGAACCCGGGACCCTTCAGTCCGAAGGCCGATGCTCTATCCACTGAGCCACAGCATCCAAGGCTCAAGCCACGTTTTACTTTGAAAACTCTACATGCCTCGCTGAGGACAGTGCTACCACATGTCCGAGCCTCTGGCTTCACAGTTCAGCTGGTTCTGAGTTATCTGACTGGACGAAAGGTCGCGCGATCTCTCTCGCAGTGGGGAGAGTGTACTTTTCCACGTCTTTATGATGCCTGGAAATGGCTGGAGTGATTTCCCCCTAAAATTTCCACAGATAAATAACGTTAGAGCTGCCTCGGCAAGATGCGCAGAGTGACCCCCTCCCCTCCTGCCTGAAGCCCGGTCGGCAGGGGAGGCCACCCCGGGTGAAAACCATGAGCGCTGACGTCTGGACGAAGAAACATCACCTAACCCGTGAGATGACAGCGGAACCCTCGCCTCTGTCTCGGCCCATCCCGTTTCAGCAGGGGTTGCGGGGAGAGTCTGGGGTCTGGGAACACTCACCCGTCCAGTCTTTGTAGGGGAGCCCTGCCCTGCTCTCCCCATTGTCCATGGACCATACAGCGACTTCCCACAACCTGGGACTTTCTTTTGTACACAGTCATTTCTGGCCTCTTGCCTCAAGAGGATCCTGTGTCAAGGCGATTCGGAATTGAACTTGTGGGATTTACCTCTGTGGGCCAACGGGTTTTTAGTATTTTTAAAAAATATATTTTTATTGATTTCAGAGAGGAAGGGAGAGGGAGAGATGGAAACATCCATGATGAGAATCACTGATCGGCTGCCCCCTGCACGCCCCCCACTGGGGATCCAGCCCGCAGCCTGGGCAGGTGCCCCTGTCGGATTCGAACCCGGGACCCTTCAGCCCGCAGGCCGACGCTCTACCCACTGAACCACACCGGCCAGGGCGGAGCTTAGTGTTTCTATGCACTTTGCTCGAAGTTGCTCAGAATGGATGGGACCTGCCAGGCGTCAGGCTTAGGGCTCCCAGGGGAGCCAGGAAGGGCCTTGGCCGCAGGGGAGCGGGCTCACCCGGCTCAGCCCCTCCCTGCCTCCCTCCCCGCGGCCACCTGCCCGAAGGAAGGACCAGCTTCCATTTGGCCTAAAGGAAGGTTGGCCTTGGGGTGAGAGGGGTGGTGGGGGGGGGTCCGGCCCTCCCGCGGGGGTGCGGCTGTGTCCCCGAGTCCCCGGCCGTGGTGACCGGCAGCCCAGGGCGCCGGCTCCGTCCCGCGCGCACATTTCCGAGCGTCGCCTTCGAGGTGCGCGGTCTGTGCGCTCGTCATCGCCCCGCTGCCCACGGCTGACGGTGCCCCGAGCAGGTCCTCGGTCC
>NW_005872175.1:20442-50634 GCF_000147115.1 Myotis lucifugus
CCCTCCCGGTCCCGGGTGCGGGAGGGCTCGGGCCTCAGCTAGGGTCCCCTCCAGTGTGTCCTCGGGGCCTTCCTGTCCGTGTGGGGGAGTCCGTGTCCATCTTGGTCGGATGAGCTGCGCTCGGCCCCGGGACCGGAAGGAGCTCTCCCAGCCGCGGGCCTCCTGCTCCCCTCGCCGGGGGTGCCCGGGCGCGGAGCTGGGAGCAGACCTCTCCGGGGTGTCCCCCCTTCCCCCCTGCTCCCCCAGCTGGAAACGGCTCGTCCCAAGTCGTCCTCCCAGGCTCAGAGGCTCAGTGTAGACGGTGACTTGGCGTCTGGGAGACATCGGTGACTTGTCAGAAGTTGCCACTGATTGACCGCGACACCCCCTCCCCTCGTTTTGTCTCCTACGTTTTTCATCATTGAGAGATGTCTGCAGATCGCGTTAAAAACGGGTTTTGAGAGTCACATGCAGCCGCCCGAGGCAGAGGGAATGCAGACTTTCTGAGTTTGGCTCAGCAAAGTGGTGACCATTTTTGAGGCGACACCCCGAGACCCTGGAGCGCAGCGTCTCGGCCTCCTGGGGCTCGGGCGCCCGGAGACATGCGACCCAAGCGAGGCCTGGTCCCAGAGTCCGCAGAGCATCATGGCTACAGGTCGGGGTCCGGGTGAGGGCCTGGCCTCCTGGGCTGAAATGTGAGGGTGGCTTTGTTTCCACGGCTCCCCGCGGCCCAGCCCCGGACTTGACACCGGGGACGCGGTGGGACAGCCCTGGGGTCACCTCCGAGTGGAGCCTGGATGAGCTCCCCGATCCCTTCCCTGCGGGCTCCGCACCGGTCAGCTCCTGGCAGGTCGCTTGGTGTCCAGCCCCCTTTGGGGGTCGCACCGAGTGATCATCGGAGATTGGCTAATAGTCCGCACCAAGGACAGGACATTTTTGGCTTTTTTAAAAAATAGCCCTCTCTGTCTTTACATTTAAAAATGGTTTTAAAACCTTCCTCTAATTTTGAGACAAACATTTTTTTGTTAGAACTGATTTCAGGAAAAGAATATTTATGTGCATGCTGCCAAACATCTGGATGATAATGGAATTTTTCCATTTTGTTCCACTGTCTGCTTTTAAGACATTGCAATCTAAATAAAAAGCAAAAAGACTGTGGTTTTGGTGTTTAAACAAATTTATAACCTGTTTTCAATCGATTAGTCAATTTTAAAGGGAATTTTAGAGCTAGAAGAGACTCTTGAGGTCATTTAAGTGAACCCTGTGTTTTACAAATGAAAAACTGGACGTGGGCCCAGAAGTTTAAATGACTGCCTCAGGCCCCCGAAGCCAGGGCTGAGCCAAGAGCAGACCCCGAGGCCCCTCACTGCTGGCTGTTGTTGAATCCCTTCCACTTGACCCGGAGCCGCTGCGAGCCAGTGGTGGGGGACGACGGGGCAGAGCTCTGCCCTCAGAGTGCTAGAAAGTTCCCCCCTCTGTCACCCTGACACGGCCACAGAGGGTTCCAGGAATTCCTCAAAAAAGGACGTTTGTAACGGTGGATGTTTTGCTTTTGAGCTATTTAATATTTTTTTCCTTTAAAATTGAGTTAACTCACCTATATACTTTAATGGGTTTTAAAATGAGCAAATACTATTTTTCAGCATTACAAAGGAAACATCATAATGTAAACCTCCTAGAGAATTAGGTCCCATAGAAATTACGTGTTTTTTGGAGCAAATGATCAGAGTTCTCCGAACTCAGAATCATAAATATTGACTTAAGTCTGTGATTTTTTCCATAGAGAAAAATCTTAGGTCTAGTTCAGGATTCTATTAATGACCTCACACTGTCCGTAAGTGTTTGAAATTTTAAAATATTGAATAGCTTGACTGAAAGGAGATCAAACTTTAAAAAAAAAAAAAAATATATATATATATATATATATATATATATATATTATTGATTTTTTACCGAGAGGAAGAGAGAGGGATAGCGAGTTAGAAACATCAATGAGAGAAACATCGATCAGCTGCCTCCTGCACATCCCCTACTGGGGTTGTGCCCGCAACCAAGGCACATGCCCTTGAGCCGAGTCGAACCTGGGACCTTTCAGTCCGCAGGCCGACGCTCTTATCCACTGAGCCAAACCGGTTAGGGCAAGATCAAACTTTTTATGTTGAATGTGTGTCTTTCCACTTCTCCCTCCATTCACCCCAAGATTCTGATACTTTCCTCTCTGCTCTGAAAGTCACTGGTCTAATCAAAGTAGATTCTGGAGTAAAGCGAATGGAGAAAATCCCGTTTTTCACCATTTGGTTTTATTCTCTTGGGATCATGGATCCTATTTTCTTTCCGCTTGGTTTTCAGAGTAACCTGCTAACTTCGTGTTGGCCCTTGAAATGCATGACAGTCATATAAGCAAGTATGACTTGACCAAAACCACTGGCAGCGGGATACACCTTCCAAAGCCTGCAGATGTGGTTTTCTGTGTTCCTCTCAGAGAGCGTAAGAACGTCTTAAAGTTCTAGGCCAGTGATGGCGAACCTTTTGAGCTCGGCGTGTCAGCATTTTGAAAAACCCTAACTTAACTCTGGTGCCGTGTCACATAGAGAAATTTTTTGATATTTGCAACCATAGTAAAACAAAGATTTATATTTTTGATATTTTATATATTTATCCACTGAGCCAAACCGGTTAGGGCTGATATTTTATATATTTAAATGCCATTTAACAAAGAAAAATCAACCAAAAAAATGAGTTCGCGTGTCACTGTTCTAGACCCAGAGAAGAGCACCTGTCAGTGTAACGCCTTCCGAGGAATGCCGGGAGCTTCAGTGCCGTGGTCGGCATGAAAAGTGACTTATAGGCTCTTGCTGGCGGCATTGTGGACAGCTGCTTATTGCATAGTAACTCGCATGAGTTCCAAAGCCAGATTTCTGTTGTATTTTACACCTTTTTTTGAGGTTTAGAATTTGGGTAACATTTATATTCTCTTTAGTCCGCAAGCTGATGCTCTTATCATCGGCTAGGGCTATATTCTCTTCTCCCAAAGTGTTTAGCCTTAGTTTATAACAGATTCTTGTGGAATCTTTCATTCATAATCCTTCTGACATTTTCCCATTGCTTTAGACAAGTGTAACAAACTAACCTCATGAGCAGGTTTGACTTTTCTATTAGAACATTTTTTAGGGCCGCTCCGTTTGAAAATCACTTTGCTGCTATTACAAGTCTTCCTCGCATGGATTGGACCCCTTGTGAAAGTTGTTCAGTTACTCTGCCTGCTTCCTTTGCTGGTTTAGATACCTTTTCAGAGCTGTATGGTCTTGCTTTATAAGCTGTAAGGTATATAGTAAATGCGTCCAATAAAGCTCCCATGTAGACATTAAAAGGAACTGGCAGAAGAACACACATTATTTTCTTTTGTAAATACCCTTGTGGACTTGTAAAGTGATTGTGTTTGTTTTATTCCAGTTGGGTCTTTGTCTTCTGAGGATCATGATTTTGACCCCACGGCTGAGATGTTGGTCCATGACTATGATGACGAAAGAACTCTTGAGGAAGAGGAGATGATGGACGAGGGTAAAAACTTCAGCTCTGAAATTGAAGACTTAGAAAAGGTAAAGGATGGTACTTAATATTTTAATACAAACTTTCAGCAAAGATTTTGAAATTCTATTGTAAATTATTTTACAGTCTGTTTTTGATCTAACTTTTATAGAGTGTCACTGATTTTCTCATTATTTTGGAGGATAGCCTAATAAGTACATTTTTATTTAATTTTTCAAAATTATTTCACATCTGCTAAGCTAATTTTCAAGTGTCCACCAGCCCAGTGAAGGAGGTACCTGGTGATGGCACAGGTGGGCTCCTGGTCGTCAGGTTTAGTTCTGAATCGTAGCCCAGCCTCCATGGGTTAGACCGCACGCTCTGAGGGTCCAGCTTGCGTTTACCTGCAGGAGATACAGGGAGAAGTCTTCTCCTTCAGATACTGACAGTCTGTGGAATACTCTTAAGAAAATTAAAAGAGAAAAAGTTCTGCTCTGTTTTAAAATGTAAGTTAGTAATATCTCATTTTCTACCCCCCAGTTGTCTTTTAAAAAATTGGCAGGAGTAAATGTAGTTTATAACTTTTTAGATCCAAAATCAATATAAATTCAAAGGAATTGGATTTTAAACACTTGGAGTGCGGGAAACGAGTTAAGTCGGCTCGCGTGAATTGCGCGTACTCCGCGGGAGCCGTCTTAAAACTCGGTTCATATAGATTTGCGGTGGAGTGCGGGAAACGTGTAAACTCGGGCCGATTGTAACTGCGTATTACCAAATATTTGTTTGTAATCCACCCTTTTGGTGGATGGAACAAAACCAAAAGACAGAGCCATCTTATATTTTGGCGGGAAATTCACCCGCACTCCAAGTGTTAAGTCACGTATTTATAGCAGGACTACAGAGAGGCCTACCCTAGGAGTCACCTTGAAAAAATGTAGGATTATACTTATCTATAAATTAGCCCAATTTGCAAGTTTCCAATCAGCCCAGAATAACAAAACCTTTCAGAAATACTATTAAGTACAATAATAATCTTTTGAGGGTTTTTAAATTTTTATTTTTTGTAATCCTCACCTGAGGATATCTTTCCATTGATTTTTTAAAAAATATATATTTTATTGATTTTTCACAGAGAGGAAGGGAGAGGGATAGAGAGTTAGAAACATCAATGAGAGAGAAACATCGATCAGCTGCCTCCCGCACACCTCCCACTGGGGATGTGCCCGCAACCAAGGTACATGCCCTTGGCCGGAATCGAACCTGGGACCCTTCAGTCCATAGGCCGACGCTCTATCCACTGAGCCACACCGGTTAGGGCTGATTTTTTTTTTTTTTTTTTTTAAGGGAGAGTGGAAGAGAGAGGGAAAGACAGAGAAAAATATCGATGTGAGAGAAACACATCAATTGGTTGCCTCCGACCAGGGCCAGGGCCCGAGGAGCCTGCAACCAAGGTACATGCCCTTGATGAGGATCGAACCTGGGACCCCTTTGGTCCACAACCGACGCTCTATCCACTGAGCCAAACTGGCCAGGGATAATCTTTTGAGTTTCCATACCCTTTTTTCTTGTTTGGCATCTTCAGCGTGCCCCTGGGCTGTAAGCGGCAGAAGGGCAAGACCTTGCTGTGTACCCACACCGGGCACAGCGCCTCTTGGTGCAGGCCCTGCTCAGGCAGCGTCTGGTGACACCACGAGCCCCTGGGACACAGCCTGCCTGTCAGTACTCCTGTCTCGAGGCGGAGCTCAGCCTTTCCTTACCCGGTGTGGGGTCTCGCTGCCCCGCACCATCCTTCCTGGGTGTCCGTCTTCCATTCCCTGTACCCACAGTTTATTTGACAGATTAGTGCATGAATGGATTGTTTTAAAGTTATTTATTTGAATAATTATAAGTAGTCCTATACACTTTAGTAGTTAAATTACCCTTGAACAATGTGGAGTTAGCAGCGCTGATCCCCACACAGTAGAAAATCCAATGTAACTTTTGATGCCCCAAAAACTTAACTAATAACCTACTCTTTTTTTAAAAGATATATTTTTATTGATTTCAGAGAGGAAGGGAGAGAGGGATAGAAACATCAATGATGAGAGTCATTGATTGGCTGCCTCCAGCATGCCCCCCCACTGGGGATTGAGCCCGCAACACAGGCATGTGCCCTTGACTGGAATCAAACCTGGGACCCTTCGTCCGCAGGCTAGTGCTCTATCTACTGAGCAACACCAGCTAGGGCACTAATAACCTACTCTTGACCAGAAGCCGTAATGATAATACACATAGCCAGTTAGCCCACATTATGCATGTGTTATACACTGTATTCTTATAACAAAGCCTCTTAGAGAAAAGAAAATTATAAGGTTTGTCTGCAAGTTTCTAAAAAATTGTCACAAATCTCCAAAAAGTTTTTCCAGTATATATATTGGAAAAAACCCACTTCTGGGAAGACCCATACCATTCAAGCTGTGCTTTAGACTCATATGGACACTACTTTCAGATGGGTCATTGGGGGGATCAGGACTGGGGGCCACTGTGAGGCATGGCCAGGAAGAGAACTGGGGTCCTGGGATTCGAACCAAGAGCAACGCCTCAGTTTTCTCATCTGTCAGATGGTGGTAATAATACAGATTTCACTGGATGGTTCAGGAAAATGAAACCACAACAGTTAGTACAGAAGATAGACAAGTAAATAGTAGGAATACGAAAGGGTCATTGTGTTTTGAACATTAATAATAAATATTGTTGGTGTTAGTAAATGTTCAGCAAAAGTTTCCCATCAGGGGTCTTGTAATTAACATGCAGAATAAACCAAGTGGTAAACCGTCAGTTGCAAGGAAACAAGCAGAAAGTTATGTGAAGTGATTGATTGATTGGAAATGTTTTGAAGGCAAATCTTCATACAGGTATGAAAGCTAGAGAAAAAAGTCTACATTAAAGCAGATACTTGAGGAATTCCTTAAAAAGTGAAGTGGAACTGGAAAATGGGAAGGAGATGCTAAGTGTTAGGCATTTGTTAGCACATTGACAATAGCGCTGGTGCTTGAGGCTGGAAAACTCCGCTGGGCTGTGCCTCGTTGCTCCTGGTCGGGGGCTTTCTGGACCTCGCGGGGCCGGTGGCTGGGGCGTGCCCTGAGTTCCCTTT
The DNA here is from genome assembly GCF_000147115.1 of Myotis lucifugus. Classification (NCBI taxonomy): domain Eukaryota; kingdom Metazoa; phylum Chordata; class Mammalia; order Chiroptera; family Vespertilionidae; genus Myotis; species Myotis lucifugus. The sequence continues at coordinate 27,083 of NW_005872175.1, forward strand.
GCCCCGCCCGCCTCCCAGGAAGGAAGCATGCCTCTGGAAGACCTGCTGGCCTTCTACGGCTACGAGCCCGTGCTGCCCGCCGCGGTGGAGCCCAGTGCCCACAGCTCCCCAAGTGAACTTGCCGACGAGCTGCCAGACATGACACTGGACAAGGTAAGTACGTCCCCCAGGAGGCAGTCCAGGCCCATTGCCACCGACTCATGAGCTTAGCGCAGCGGAGTCCCTCATCTCAAGTGGGAGCTTCTCGCCCACTGCTCGCTTCACTGGTGACGGTGTAAGTAGTTTGGCCGTGATCGTGCTACTTTAAAAGTAGTGGCTTCACAAGACTGCATGTGTCAGTGTTCGTCCATGTTTCCCATCTTTCCTGTCGACATATTGTGCCTGAACTGAGATTCTGTCCTAACCCCTGTGGACCCTCCGCACACTTGAACGCCGTGGTCAGTAAAGCCCCAGAAGCCTCAGACCAAGCGGCGCAGGCGGGAGGGCGGGCGCGAAGTTCTGCGTGTTGGGCTCTGCGAGGGACAGCGGCCGAGCGGCCGAGGCTCGGTGACGCGTCTGCAGGCTGGTTGGGGGAGGCCTGTCCCGCTGAGGAGGATTCACACGGCCCCTGTCTCTGCTAACAGATCCCTGGGAAGCGTCCCTCGCCTTTCCGAGCTCAGGCAGGGAGAGGAATCCACATCTTGGAACCTCTTCCTGTGAGTGATGTTCCCCCTTTTCAGTCAAATGTGATTTCCTGCACCACAGACCTCAGTGCCCGGCGTCCCTCAGCCACACGGAGTGTCTGCTGTCACAGCACAAGTGACCACACTGCCTGCTGCTCTCCACCTCGTGTCACTCGTCAGAGTGGACGTTGGCTGCTCCAGGCTGCTGGGAGGGGGCTGAGGAGGCTTTCGGCTTTGTTTTGAAGTCACCCCTCAGTATCTGTTGGGGCGGGTGGGGGGGTTGGAGCTCGCCCCCACGAAGAGAAATACCCAGGGTGCCCAAGTCCCTGGTGTGAAATGGCATCTCCATCGCCCCAGGCTCCGCACTGTCTCAGAGCACTCGTCAGACCCAACACTGGAAACTGCACAGAGTTGTGCTGGCTCGTTTGGGGGAAAATGACGTGAAAAAAGTCCGTGCGTGTTCAGTACTGACAGCCTTGCAGGCAGTGCGCGTGCGCAACCCGGGACATTTTTTCCCAATTTTATTTTTATTTTTTATTCCCAAATGTTTTTGATCTGCAGTGGGTTGACTTATGGATGCGAAACCCTCAGATGCTGAGGGCAGGCTGCTATTTATTTATTTATTTATTTTCGCAGAAAGTGATTTTAATTGTTAACCACTTAGAAGTGAGATTATTTTTGTTTTAAAGTGTCTGAAAACTAGTCTGCAGCTTCAGATAAGGCACATTGTTATAAATGTATAGTTACTAATTAGGCCTAAGTCTTAAATGTTATTAAATATTTACATGACATAAATTACAGAATTTCAAATTCTCAAAACTAAGGGAGCTTCAACTCGTTCTTAATTATATCATAATACCACAATAATGTTTATGAGTAACGTTATAAAAAGACATTTTTAAAAATTGGGAGATGGGATTCTCTCTCACTCCAGCACTGCATTCCTGTTCTTACAGGAGGAAATAGCAAAAGACCTGTTGTCAGGTGACGACGAGGAGACGCAGTCCTCCGCAGACGACCTGACGCCGTCTGTGACTTCCCACGAGGCTTCCGACTTCTTCCCGAGGCCTTTGCGCTGTAAGAAACCCAGTCCCTGCTGCCCGGAGCGGATGCTGCTCCAGCTGGAGTACATTTTACTGCCTTCAGTAGTTTGTCAAAATATTCTAAGTTTTTTACTTAATTGACATAAAATGCTATTATAATCTGAATAAGAATATAACCTTTTTTTATTGGGATAGAGGTCAACTAATATTTTATTTAAAAGATCAAAACATTTGCCTAGTTTTGCAAGGCTGCTTTCTTTCCCAGGATTCATCTATTGCTATGATAATCCTAGTTCAACCATGAACTTTTATAGGCATTTTTTGGACTTCAGATAAAAAGCCCTTACTCTCTGTCAACAATAAAAAATTTAAATAAAAAATAAAATAGCCCTTACTCCCCTGGTTTTGAAAACTATCAGTTGCTCAAAAAGCAATTAAAAATATATATTTTTATTGATTTAAGAGAGGAAGGGGGGAAGAGAGAGAGAGAGAGAGAGAAACATCAATGATAAGAGAGAATCATTCATCAGCCACCTCCCGCACATCCCCCACTGGGGATTGAACCCACAACCTGGGCATGTGCCCTGACTGGGAATCAACCGTGACCTCCTGGTTCCTAGGTCGATGCTCAACTACTGAGCTACACCGGCTGGGCTAGCATTTTTTATTTTTAGTGATTTATTTGCTCCTTTTCTTTCCTTTCATTTCTTGTGTTATCCCTTAATATTCATCAGTAATATTTAGACGGTCTTTGAACAGGAGTAATTTCTTACGGGCAGCTTGCTTATTTCCCAAGTGCTCTGTGGGCGAGCCGTTCAGTTGACAAGCTGGGATACACGTGCACAGCCTCCCTGACGGCCGAGGTGCAGCTCCCGTGGGCGCAGGCTGTTCTGAGGTGGCCGCATGGTTGGCCTTGTGCCTCCCCAGGCGAGTGACTGGACACATGCAGCACGAGGGCCCTGTCCCTGTGGCAGCCGCTGCAGGGCTTGCTCTGATGTGTCAGAAGTGGGAGAAGCTCAAGGGGTTAGGATAGTCTTGCTGATCTCAGTTATTCAGCAAATTTCAGTAAATTCCATGTGCCAGGCCCTCTTCCAAATGCTACAGAAATAGCCAATAAAAATCTCTTTTGAAAATTTAATTTTCTTCTTCTCAGCAAATACTACTTGTGACGGAGATAAAGAATCAGAGATTGAAGATGTTGAAACAGACAGTGGTAACTCACCTGAAGATTTGAGGAAGGTAAATTGAGTTACCATAACTTAGTGGGCTATTTGGACCAAAGTATTAAAGTAGCACTTTAAAACATTTTTAAAAATATATATTTTTATTGACTTCAGAGAGGAAGGGAGAGATAAAGATAGAAACATCAGTGATGAGAGAGAATCATTGATTGGCTGCCTTCTGCAAACCCCCTACTGGGGATCGAGCCCACAACCCAGGCATGTGCCCTTGACCGGAATGGAAACCAGGACCCTTCAGTCTGCAGGCCAATGTTCTATCCACTGAGCGAAACCGGCCAGGGCTTAAAACATTTTAAAAATAATTTTTTAAAAAAAATATATTTTATTGATTTTTTACAGAGAGGAAGGGAGAGGGATAGAGAGTTAGAAACATCGATCAGCCGCCTCCTGCACGCCCCCCACTGGGGATGTGCCCGCAACCAAGGTACATGCCCTTGACTGGAATCGAACCTGGGACCCTTCAGTCCGCAGGCCGACGCTCTATCCACTGAGCCAAACCGGTTAGGGCTTTAAAAATAATTTAAGAAATTTTGGCCCTGGCCAGTGTGATTCAGTTGGTTGAGCATCGTCCTATACACCAAAAGGTGGAGGGCTCGGTTCCTGGTCAGGGCACATCCCAGGTTGCTGGTTTAGTTCTCAGTGTGGGTGTGTGCAGTCGGCAACCAATCGATGTTGCCCTCTCATATCCATGTTTCTCTCTTCCTCTCCCTCTCTCTCAAAAAAATTCTTTTAGTTTTGTTATTACATGATGAAGATTTTTGACCAGTAACCAAGTAATGAGTTGTAAATTTTTTCTAATATTTATTTTTATAATACGTTGTTTTTACTTCTGAATTTCCTGTAGGAAATAATGATCGGTTTACAATATCAGGCTGAGATCCCCCCTTATCTGGGAGAGTATGAGGATGATGAGAACGGTAAGGAGGCTTTTGATTCTTACAGTATTTGGTCGGCCAAGCTACCCCTTCGTGTGCTTATTTCCGTGTCTGATTACAAACCAGTGTTGGGAATACACAGATGGACTTGAACCGGGGACACTGGGCTGGCAGAGGAATACTGCATCGGAATTAGCGAGGGCCTGGGGAGGGGGGCAGCTGCTGGCAAATAACGACTTGTGACTTGGGGACCAGGCAGGTTTGGCCACCTTTCTCCCGGCGTGTTGCTTCGTCCTGTGGAGCTGTTACAGCAGAACCACACAGCACACGCGTCCTGAGCTCTTCCTCCTCCGGGTCAGGTTGCCCCCAAGGAGAGGGAGGCAGGACTGGCCGCCCCGGGCCATCAGCCCTGGCAGTTCTGGCCACCCTCCCCTAACCCGCCTGCGGGGTGCTGGGCAGATGTCCTGGGAGGCAGGCACGCAGGTGACTTCAGCGCCCCAGCCTCCCCCCCCACCACATGCCACACCCCGTGGCGCCGTGCTGTGCGCACACTGTCGTCCTTAGATGCACACGTGGAGGCGGCCGCCTCAGCCGGCACGCAGGAGAGGTCATGAACCCAGCGACTTCCTTTAGCCGCTGGAGCGCTGGCTCTTAGTGAAGTGAACACGGCTTTAAACCCTTGTAACGAAGGCTCAGCGTGGCAGCGAGCCGGCTGCTGGTGGGCCTGTTGTGAGTCGTGTCCCAGGGCAGGCGCGGAGGGAGAGGAAGTCATGTCCCCCAGGCTCGTGTGCTCACTGTCCCTGGGCTAATGAGGTTCCTTTCTCAGCGTCTGAAGATGGAGACCAGCTCCTTTGGCGTCCCGGTGTGGTGGCGGAGAGCAAAGTGAAGGAGTACCTTGTCGAGGCCGCGTTCAGAACTGGCAATGAGAAGATGGTGGACAGGGTTTCGGCCGGAGCGCTCACCAGGGACAATGAGCAGGTGGGCACCTCAGCTTCCGTGGAAGCAGCAGCCAGCATCTTCTCGATCGGCTTCTTTAAGCAAGTATTTCTCACGTGTCACCTGGACATCCCTCTATTTTATTTTTATTTATTTATTTTGGATATCTCTTTTTCTGATAGGTTTTTTAAAAAACTGGGAATATACTGGTTAAAAAAGAAAATCTCTGACCTAGTGATGCTCACTCTGTACTCATTTCTTTTTGGTCTTTTTTCTGTACATAACATACATATCTTTAGGTGCTATTTTATATTCTTTAATCACTTAATCTTAGTTTTGCTTGCCATTGAGAGTTCTTTAATACCTCATTCCTGAGGACTGTTCCGTCCTGTAGCTGTAATGTCACTTAGACATTATGGACTTCTAGTTTATTCTTGAACTTCACTCTCCTGGCTGTGTGGGGTGGGTGGGAGTATTGCCCATTAAGGTCCCGTTGAAAACTCTTGTTTTGCCCCTGACCTCATTTTGCCCCTCATGCACTTTTCCCACCAGCCACGGGATCCTGATCAATGGGCACCCAGGGGTGGGGGCACTTAGGCTTGTTCTCAAGTAACAGAGAAGTCACAGTGACTGAACTTCAGAGTAGTTCTATCAGCTGTCAAAGGAACTCCCATTGGGTTTTTGTGCTAATATTCCATTAAAACTACAATTAATTTTGTGCCTTTAACACATTAACCCTTACACTTCAAGAATATGATCTGTGATTCTCCATTTTCTTGGACTTTTTTATCACTCAGATGTTTTTGTTTATTTGAATATGACGTGCATCTGATTAACTTAATTCAATATTTTAACACATTTCGTACCGCTCACGAGTGTTCTCGTTTTCCACGCCCACGGAAAAAGGAGCGAATCTAGATACTTATGTAAATTTTGTTTGGTCCCTCTTCATAGAGGAAAATGTTTTACGCAGTACCATACGTTAAAAAAGTACTAGGAACTTTAATTGTTTAATTGTTTTTGTAAATAAAAATGTTATAATTATTGAAAAACAACACATAAAGTGCATTATGATGATTTAAATAACGTGCAGTTTGCCCAAAAACGTGTGGTCCCTGGCGTATGTCTTAGAGATTTCTATGCGGTCCGCAATGTGTTAAAAGTATGTATATACTCAATGCTATTACAAATGGGATCTCTGTTATATTTATAATTATACGTTGTCTATATAGAGGAATATCAATAATTTTTAAATTTTTTCTCAAGCTGTTGAAACTAATGTGATGATTTCCAGTTGTTTCTCTGAGGTTTTCTAATCTCAGAGCTATTACTGCATCACACCTGTGCTCCTTTCTCACCATTGTCGTGCCTCTGGCTCCTGTTCTTTCTTAACTGCGTTGCCGTAGCTCTCGGGCCTGTAGTGATAGTGACGTGAGCCCTGCTTTTCCGGGAGGTCATGCACCTGAGGCAGGGGTGAGGAACCTGCTTTCTGCCCAGGGCCTGTGGAGATTTATGGCATCATTCTGGGCCACACACAATTACTAACAATCAGATGTTGAATTAACTCGCCCCTCATGCCTTGTCAGGGCCCGACCCAATGGGTTCTCAGGCCTCCTAGGGCCCCGGGCCGGAGGCTCCCAGCCCTGCCCTTAGACTTCACGTCAGGAGTGCGACCAGCCTGGTCCGACACAGCTGTCTTCCTGATAGTGAGGTGGTGACCACCTCCTGATAGCTGGTATAGTTTTTGTTATTTTTTAAAATTAGGAATGGGTACTAATTTATCATATGCTTTTTTAGCAGCTGTTGAGAGTGATAATTAATGCATTGATTATTAACCTATTGATATATTAATAGGCTTACCAATATTGAGCTATCCCTGCCTTTCTTGAAACTTACTTGGGAGGGTGGAGCATTATTTAACTTGTAATTGATTCCCGTCTGCTTCTATTTAGTGTATTCATAATGTCCAACAGATTTAATAGGCAGAAATTCTAATTTTAGCACGTTTAGCGCCCAGCCTGTTTTGAAAGTGACTGACAGGGCGCTTAACATGTTAAAAAGTGACACTTCATGGTGGATGGAAATGACTGAGACCATTGTAAACCCATTTGTTGAAGTGCCCACACTTCTAGTCTCGGCTGCTGCTGCTCTCTCTTATTAAACACTCAAAGGCAGGGAGTAGGGGTGACCAGCGGACTAGAGTTCTCATTTCCCAACTAGAAAAAATAATACAGGAGAGGGGATTCCCCAGTTCAGAAGGCCAGGCAGTGAAGAAAAGGTCAAGAACGATCCTGGTAGATGCTTCTGTGCCGTGGCGGGGAGCGAGAGCGAGCACGGGCCTCCCGGGACACGGCGGTCAGGCTGCAGGCTGAGCAAACCTACCCCAGCGTCCTGAGGTGAGAGAGCCTCAGCCAGTGTTGGCCAGGACTTTGCAATACACCAGGGTTTTGGTTGCTTGTTGCTTGTTCTTGATGCTGCTAAGTGTGAGTTTTCTGCTGTGCTGTTGACTTGTTTCCCTTTCTCCAGGCATTATATGAGCTGCTCAAGTGTGACCATGACATCAAGGAGGCAGTCGAGCGGTATTGCCGCAGCGGAAAGGCATCTCCGGGTGAGAGCACTGAGGCCAGGGGGACGGGACGGCCCCAGGTCAGACGTGCACAGCTCCTCAGGTCTCTGCTGGCCTTCGGAGCAGATAGTGGTTTCCTTTCTCTGGCCTCTGTTCTTAGACTTACAGAGATTACAGATTAGTCCCCGTCATGACATTTCACAATGCTTAGGTTTTGTTTTGCTTAATCAAAATGCATAATTTTGCCCTGACCGGTTTGGCTCAGTGGATAGAGCATTGGCCTGCAGACTGAAGGGTCCCAGGTTCGATTCCGGTCAAGGGTATGTACCTTGGCTGCGGGCACATCCCCAGTAGGGAGTGTGCAGGAGGCAGCTGATTGATGTTTCTCTCTCATCGATGTTTCTAACTATCCCTCTCCCTTCCTCTCTGTAAAAAATCAATAAAATATATCAAAAATTTTTTTAAAAAATGCATAATTTTGATTTCAGTGTTTTTGTCATGACGTGGATAGGTTGCAGGCCCCATAGCTTTCACTAAGTAGGTGAGTTAGTACTTACTGATATTACAGAAATGGCTGGAGCAATACCACAGCTGGAAACTGCATTGAAACTTGTAGATCAGACAGGATGTTTCCTTGTAGAAGCTGCTGCTTTGAAAAACATTATTTTAAGTTTCCTCCTTCGTTCCAAGTATTTCTCCCCGGCCCTGTGGGCTGCGCATGGCGTTGGGGCCTGGTCCCTGGTCACAGCGACAGGGAGTGTCCTGCTGTGAGTGTCCAGTAGACGGAGCTCACAGTGTTGTGTCCGCCAGGGAGCTGCGCGGGTTCAGCCTTTTGATTGAGAGCATGGACTGTTCCTCATTCCAGAGGATAGCTCTGAACACTGACTTTAAATAAATATGTCTTGATTTTATGGTCTAATTAAAGAACTTAGGGTTTTGATGTAAGACCAAAATAAGGCTTTTTTCCCCCCATAAAGTAAAACATTTTTTCTAATTAAAGAAAGTATATGTTCATTGTTTTAAAAAATCAGACCATTAGCATAAATTATAGAAAAACATTCAATTCTTATCCCACCATGCAGAAAAAATAATCAGTGTTTATATTTTGGTATTTTAGACTTCTGATAAGATCTGTGGTATGCATACTTATTGTAATCCTAACTGAAATCTCAGACATGTGGAACCTGTGTGTGTGTGTGTGTGTGTGTGTGAGAGAGAGAGTGTTTATGGCCTTTTATATGGAAAACATACTGAAAGTCAGTGATTCATATAAAAGTGTTTTGAGTCTAATGAATTTTATTTTAAAATTTCCTTAGAGGGAATGACTGCATGGACAGAAGAAGAATGCCGGAGCTTTGAACACGCACTCATGATCTTTGGAAAAGACTTTTATCTTATACAGAAGAACAAGGTGAGTTGGGCACATGAATGCAGAGTGGTTGTTGGTCACTGTGATGATTGTGAGCAGCTGACTGTCACCTGGGTGCAAACCGGCGTGGCCTGCTCACGTGTCCCTGCTCACGTTTCCAGTCCTGCTCTCAGCGTGGGCTTTGCTCCCAGCTGCAGCCTGCTCACGGGGTGGCTGACCGGCCACCTGCGTCCTCTTGGCGCGAGTCGGCGTCCTCCACTCAAAAGTGGGTTTACTGAAGTTGCAGGAAGTCTTACTCTTCCACCATTTTCTTGATTTTCATTTATTTCTAAACTGTTAGAGGTTCGTGGCCTCCGAAACGTTTCTCTTTAGCAAGAAGTGCAGGTGCTGAAGAAAGTGGTTCCAAAAGCAACTAAAAGCCCCGACGACGCCCGTGCCAGCAGCACGTGGAGCAGCAGGAGCTCGCTGCTGCGGTGCGGATGCAAACGGTGCCGCCACTTGGGAAGGCGGGTTGGCAATTTCTCACAAAACTCATACAGTTGTCACACGACTGTCCGCTGTACTCACTGGTATTGACCTAGAGCAGCTGAACACTCACGTCCACACAAAAGCTTTTACACGACTGCTCGTAGCGGCTTTAGTCATAATTGCCAAACGAGGAAGCAATTCAGATGTCCTTGGAGGTGAACGGGTCACCTGTGGTACATTCAGAGAAGGAGTATTACTCAGCTCTCTAGCTACAAAAAGTCACTGAGGCTCCTTACATTCTATTCCTAAGTCAAAGGGTTCAGTCTGGAAAGGCTGCTGACGGCGATTTCAGCGCCTGTCAGATTCTGGGAAGGGCAGCTCTGTGGACAGAGGCAGATTATTAGTGGTTCCAGGTTAGTGAGGAGGAGGGGTGACGTCGAGCACAGAGGATGCTGGGCAGGAAACTGCTCTGCAATGGTGACTGCGATGGTGGACAGTGTGGTGTCGTCGTGCCTTTGTCCGGCACCAGGAGTGAAACCAATGTACACGATGGGCTTTGGGTGATGAACAGTGTGTGTGTGTGAGAGTGTGAGTGTGTTCTAATGGTGTGGGGTAGTTTAGTCTCACTAGGGTTTGCTTTGTTTATTATTATCTTCACCCTAAAGGAACATAGGATTCTGAAGTATTTAGATAAGTAGGTCCATATTTTTTTTTAAGTTTTTTCCATTGATTTTAGGGAGAGAGGGAAAGACAGAGAGAAACACGGATGTGAGAGAAACACATCGATGGGTTGCCTCCTGTACGGGCCCTGGTCAGAGCCTGGGCCGGGAGGAGCCTGCAACCAAGGAATGTACCCTTTGGTCCGCAGGCCGACGCTCTATCCACTAAGCCAAACTGGCGAGGGCAGTGTTGATAGGTTTTTATTAATTGAAGTCCCTAGTTTACACGTGGGCTCACTCTCCGTGCTGAACATTCATTCTGTGGGTTTGGACAGACATGTAATGGTGTGTGTCCACCACTGTAGTGTCTCACAGAGCAGTTCCACTGCCCTCCACACCCCCCGTGCCCTCCCTGCCGTCCCTCCCCACTGATCCCTGGAACCATCACCTCTCTGCTCTCCGACCCTTTTCCTTTTCCAGAAGGTCGTGGAGCTGGAACCAGATGCCATGCAATGCAGTCTTTTCAGACTGACGTGTTTGGCTTAGCAACAAGTGTTCAAGGTTCCTCCATGTCTCTTCATGACGTGAGAGATCATTTCTTCTTTTTTCAAAAGAATATATTTGTATTGATTTCAGAGAGGAAGGGTGAGGGAGAGATAGAAACACAGTGATGAGAGAGAATCATTGATTGGCTGCCTCCTGCACGCCCCACACTAGGGATCCAGCCCACAACCCAGGCATGTGCCCCGACTGAGAATCAAACCTCCTGATTCATAGGCCAGTGCTCAACCACTGAGCCACACCGGTCGAGCAGTACATTTCTCTTGTCACATTTCTTTTTACTCCATCCGTGGATGAACCAGCTTGTTGACCCTGTCACCGGTGAGAGCCATGTGGTCACTTCTAGGCTTTGACGATGATGAGTAAAGGCCTGTGACAGCTGTGTGGGGCTTTCCTGTGGACAGGAGCGCTCACCTCCTTCGGCTGGTTTGGGTTCACCAATGGGTGTGATGACTGGCCATATGGCCAAAAGGATGTTTGGTTTTGCAAGAAACTGTCTTCCCAGTGGCTGCAGCGTTGTGCATGCCCACCAGCAGGGATGCGTGTTGCCCTGGCCACATCCTGGCCGGCATGTGGTGTGTGTGAGTGATGGCCGTGCTGATAGCGGGCCGCGGGCCTTGTGTTCACTCCCTCTCCCTGAGCACCTGTCACGTGCTGCTGTTCCCCTGCACATCTGTGGGGTCTGGTCTGGTCTCTAGCCCATTCTTTTTCTAAAATATATTTTTATTGATATCAGAGGAAGGGAGGCGAGAGAGATAGAAACATCAGTAATGAGAGAGAATCATTGATCGGCTGCCTCCTGCACGCCCCCTACTGGGGATCGAGCCTGCAACCCGGGCATGTGCCCTTGACCGGAATTGAACCCGGGACCCTTCAGTCCTCAGGCGGACGCTCTATCCACTGAGCCAAAACAACTAGGGCGAGGAGCCTGTATTTTCTACAAAGACTTTAGTGATTTTTATTGAAAGGTATACTTTATCTTTGGTTTAAAAAGCTTATCCCTATATTATCATCTTAAACCATATCATGCTTACTAATCAGAGTCGAGTTACTGACACTTTGTTCTTGGGCACCAGGTCAGCAATGGAGTTGTGTCTGCGGGTCTGAGCTCCTCCCTGCACTGAACATAGGCGCCTGTTCTGATGGAGAGCCAAGAGCCAAACTCGTGTGGAGGGAGCCCCACTTTTAGACAGAAAATCCCCTAAATTCCAGATGCAGTAGGTGCTGGTTCCATCTCCAAGGGGATCCCAAATCTCTTTAGGATCATGGAACCCTTTGATAGTATGAGGAGGCTGCAGTCCTTTCCGGAAAAGGGGGCCTGCGTGTAACATCAGGAATTCCTGGCTTCCCCCGACGCCCATTCATGGCCAGCCCTCGGGTCAGGGACCTGCTGCAGCCAGAGTCAGCGAGGGCAGCGCAGAGAAGTAACGGGGCCGGTGTGTGAGGGCTCCATTGAGGGCAGAGGTGACTGGTAGATGCACATTTATTACAAACTAGTACAGTTTGGTTTAAATAAAAAACAAACCTTGGGCTTTTGAAGGTGGCCTCATTACTCAGTAGTGTAAATGTAAAGGCTTTTCACTATTCACGTTTTCAGGATTTCATCGTTGGGAGGATGGAAAGTGTCCCGTGGATTGAAGTGACTAGTCTTGTAGAAAAAGAGCTAATAAAGAAAAGAGTATTGGGTCTGTTTTTAAACATCCACCTCTGGCAGGTGAAGACCAGAACGGTGGCGGAGTGTGTGGCGTTCTACTACATGTGGAAGAAGTCTGAGCGCTACGACTACTTCGCGCAGCAGACGCGGTTCGGGAAGAAGCGCTACAACCACCACCCCGGAGTGACGGACTACATGGACCGCCTGGTGGATGAGACAGAAGCTCTGGGGGGGACGGTCAGTTCTCCCGGCTTAACCGCCACCCGCCCTGACCCTGTTCCCGACCCGCAGCTGAACATCCTCAACTCCTTCACCGCAGGGGACTTGACAGGTAAAGCGGCCCCCCGCTGCTCAGCTCTGGGCCTGGAGTCCTCTCCTTCACACACTTAACCCTTTCCTTTCCTTCCTTTCCAGCCTTGACCGGCAGCGCCGCGCCCCCCGGGGCTGTGAGCTGCGTGGAGGAGGGCTTTCCTCCCCTGGGCAGCATGCCCCGCGGCCCAGTGACTCCCGTGCCTGTGGTGACGGAGGAGCTGCTCGCCCTGCCCAGCAACGGGGAGAGCGACTGCTTTAACCTGTTTGAGACTGGGTTTTACCCCTCGGAGCTGAACCCCATGACCCTGTGCAGTGAGGAGTCCGAAAGGCCAGCAAAGAGATTGAAAATGGGCCTTGCCGTTCCCGAACCCTTTATGAGTGAGGTTTCTGTGAATAACCTGGGTGTGGACTTTGAAAGCCACACACATCACATTGCCAGTGCCAAAATGGCCGTGTCCGTGGCTGACTTTGGCAGCCTGTCCACCAGCGAGGCCAATGGCTTCATCAGTGCCCACGCCCTGCACCAGCACGCCGCCCTCCACTCCGAGTGACCGGCAGCGGCCTGCAGCCCAGTGAGCGCGAGGACACGTTGGGCTGGCTTAGTCTTTCACTGGAAGCTTGAACGTTTTCACTATGACGTCAGTGATGTCAGCATGTATAGAACTCTATCTTGATTTATCAAGAGTATTTTCATTTCTCAATCCATAAATGTGGAAAACCATGAGCAGCAGAGCTGGGAACGAAGATTGGACTCCGTGCAGCTTTAAGCTCTGCTCTCTCCCTCACCTCCCAGGCCTCTCCCTCACCTCCTTTCCAGTCTCTTCTGCTCCCACGTTTAAAACCTGTAGACAGGCCACCAGCTCAAAACCAGCACATGTTCAGGACCGAAGGGAGTGGCTTCTCGTGTAAGTTCCTTTTGCCGTAATGGATGCAGTGGAATAAGTGTTTACAGGTGCCGACCCTGATCCCTGCTAAATGTAGCATTTTTTGGTTTTCTTAATTAAGCAAAAGCAGGGGTAGGTTTCTTAAAACTGCACAGACATGCAAAGGTTTTTTAAAATGGAAACTTCTCTCATGTTATTCAGCTAGAGCACTTCCGTTTACAAACAGCACGTCCACCTCTGGGAGCCGGCGAGGGGCTGTGCGCAGAGCGCAGATGCTCGGATGTTTCTGGATTCTCGGCCAGGGCACCTTCCGCAGAATGGCTTGTTTTACTGTCGGGAGATTTATGAACTTCATTGATTGCTACAGATTGGGCGTGTGAAGATGTGTATCCAGATGGGCTTTGTCCACCCTGGTCAAGGCTGTGATTGGAAAAGCCACACCGGCCACCGATGGCAGAGTCTGTCCTGGGCAGTGGCCTGGCGGGCAGCTCCTGTTTACATTGCGGGACGCGTTGGCAGCACTGCAGTTCAGCGTGGATGCCGAGGAGGGACGCTGGGGTTCTGCACGCGGCAGGAGAACCTTCAAGTAGACTTACATGTTTTTTTTTTAATTTGAACAGGTGACAAGAAAAATGTGAGTTACTACCTGAACTAGAACGGTACTTGACCACTTTCAGTTATAAGCAGGTTTAGGCACTCAGATGCGCTCGAGCTCAGTTTTACTCCATCGCAGACATCATGTGACCGAGAGGCTGTTGTCAGAAACCTCGGCCATTGTGCTCCATTGACACGCATCGCAGTGATCAGGTGAACTGACAACATGCAGTACAGTATTAGGATGGACTGAGCTTTGCTTTTCTATTTCAGTTAAGACACAGACTGACTTTTCTATTTGCACCGCCTTTAGAATCTTCTGTTTGTGCGAGTGTCTGGCTTTGCAGACGGCTGAAACGTGTGGCCGCATTGCCGATCGTGTGAGTCTCCGTCACCTCGAGGTGGTGCTGGCGCGTAGGTAGATGGTAGCGACCTTAGCCGCGTGGGCAGGGAGGGTATTTATTACACAGACTGTGAACTGCAATGACATCCTGGGTTTGGATGAAGCGTAGTCTTGTTTTCTTTGCAGCATTTTAATGAAGATTGTTTTGAAGTGTTTACACAGGATAGCACATTGACCATAAACTTTAGTTTAGCACAGTGGACAAAAGTAGGTAAGTTAATAACTTAAAATCAGTCTCTAATTTATAGATCTGAAGCCTAGCATTCCTGTGTGCCCACAGCAGCTAGGGGCAGCCTGGGCTGCGTGCTGCCCATAGCTGCTGTCAGCGTTATCTGCGCTGTCAGCGTTGACTGCTGTGGTGGTGTGCTAAGCTTTGGACCTTAATTCTTTTGTTAAGAATCAGTACAACTGCTATGATTTAGTAAGATACTGGCCATAATCTTCCATTGTTACGACTTTAATTTTCACTAGGTTTACAGTGGCTGGTCGGTGTGACGTAATTTACACAGAGATGGTCCAGCGCTAACACCAGCCACGCTGAGAGCACGCCCATGCCCGGCACCACGGTCTAGTCAGTGTAGCGATGCATCGCTGGGGCTCGATCAGGATGGAAACGCTGTTTCTTATCGCAGGTTTTGATGATCAGCAAGTGGAATGGACACGTCTGAATAAAGATTTTTGACCAAAATTCAGAAAATGATATGAGAGAAACATAAACTCCAGCTAGTTTCATAGATGTTTAAATGCCAAGCTGGCTCAGCCTCTTAGAGAGTGCTGGCAGGCTGGCCATGTTTACTTTTAATTCCTTATTAAAATGAGGCAATAATCTGCAAGATTTTTGTATATATGTGTAAATTCTTCCTATCTTTTTAGATCTGATTCCGTATTTTTTGACTGCGTCTGCCATGTATAATACCATTTTTGTGCATGCTTGATGTGACATACATAAACTATACCACTTTGTCCATGTAAAATAGCTATTTATTGAATTTTCTTTTAAAAGCTGGATTGACTGTTTCCCCCTCTCCATTGAGGCATCTTAACACAGAATTTGTTACTGTTTATCAGAAGAATTGCGTTTGAGAGCATGAAGATAATGGATTTGCAGTCAGATGAAGAGACAACGATGCCTTTATTATCAAGTGCTAAGCACAATTCTGTGACAAACGGTGATAAATTCTTTTTGTTTTTTTCCTTCGCTGCGTTATTTTCATACGAACAAACCAAAAATCCATGGTGAGCGGTTGCAGTGTGGGCCGATGCGTCTTTTCTGCGGAGACTTGGGGACAGTGGTGGGTGCGATGGTGCTGCGACTCGAGCAATACTTCCCGGCAGCCGAGCTGGCACTGCTCAGCGCCTGCTCCTCGGTCAGCTGCTGAATTTACTTGAAGGATGTAGAGTAATTTTACACGATACTCAAGTGTGTACAATTAGGTCAAAGCATTGTGCAATGGTTTCCTAGTAATTTGTACGATTGAGGGTCCTGAGTGTTTGGACGTCGGCTCTCACAGCAGAGTGATTTTAACTATTGAATTTAACCAAAGTCGCCAGTGACTCTTGCAACTCTGAATGTAAACTAATGGAGGAACCTGACCACCAAGGAGATTGTTTGCCCAGTTTCAAAGCACATTGTCTACAAATGGAGATTGAAATAATTTATAAGAATATTGACATTACTATGTTTTTTAAAAAGTTCTTAATTTTTCACTAAAAGGAGGAAGCTATTAGTTTTATTAAATATGGTAGATATTAAAATTCCTCTTAGAAAACCAGTGATCCAATGGTCCCAGTTTGAGCTAAGTACCCTGTGAGTGAAATGAATTAGTGACAATCAGAACAAGTCTTAGTAACAGATATTCAAGAGGAAGTTGCTATTGTTGCATTGATTTTAATATTTGTACATAAACACTGATTTTTTTGAGCATTATTTTGTATTTGTTGTACTTTAATACCTGTACAGTTCCAGAAATAAACATCTGGAAATCTTTTTTTTCTTTCTTGGCTTGTGTGAATATTTGCCACAAATAGGTTTTATTTAATAAGTCTTAAGCTATGACACACAGGTAGATATTTAACCACTATTAAATTGGTTTTAGATGGAGTAAATAAGGTATTTGGTAGATGAAGTAAGTTTTCTGTAAATTCTCTATAATAATTTTCATTTATAATAAAACTAGCCATCCCAAAGTGAGGATTATGCTTTAAATTTAATTCAGGAAATATTTAATGAACATCTTAATGTTTCAAACACTGTTCTAAGTGGCTTCTAAGAAGACATGATACCTGAAATTTGGTCACATTATTTGACATATTTATGGTAGGTTTCTTCATAATAGTCACATTCAGTCGACTCTAGAACGACTTCCCTAAGCCTTTATCTCTCCAGGCGTCCCCCACGCCCCTTGCTCTGACCAGAGCTTTCTCTGTGGCTCCCTTAGTCTCTCCGATCTGAGGGCACACGATGTCCGGATTCTGTGTAAGGACAGGAGAGGGAAGATGGAAACGAAACCCTGACTCCCCAGCTCTGGTTACTTGTCTAAAAGCGCATTCCTTCACCCGCAGACACCAGCGAGCTCGCTGTGCAGGGCTCGGGGACACTGCCCTCCGGGCGGCGTCTGAAGGCAGCCAAGTGCCCCGTGCGAGCTACATAGTGTTTCAGACCTTCAGGGGCAGGAGCAGAATCATCTGGTGACTTCCAGGCCTCGTCCCTTTGGGCCACAATCGCCGTCAGTGGCAGGCTCTGCGCCTGGGGCTTCGCTGCCCTCTCCCAGGCCTCTGGCCCTGATGCACACGGGCTCATTAGCCCCACTCAGCATTCACACGCGTCGGGGACGCCACGTGGAGACAGGAGCGCTCGTGCCGGTGTCCCCCACATGCCAAACAGTCTCATGCTGCTTTAATCTCTGGGTAAATGTGCAAATAGAGAAAATGGTATGACCCCCCGCCCGTTTCTCCCTTAGCTAAAACAATCTTTACACACACACCAGTTAACTCATGGGAACAAAAAATGTTTGGCTTTAGCTTATTCTAGAAAAACATTTTTCAGAAGTTCATATACATCAACAGTAAAATAATTGCTGATAACTTGGCTAACATTTTATAACCACACATGTATATGGACACAAGATATATTAAAAGAAAAATTAAATTATAAATTCAGGCAGTAGGTTTTAATTACTGTATTTAGGTGAAAATGAAAATTGGAATAGCACTGCAAATTTGAAATTGAGCAAATAACTTTTATCATGGAATTGAAACAAAATAGAAATAAATTCCCACTCTGGAATTCAGAAGTGATTAACCAAAATATTAACATGAACTGAATAGAAAACCCGATCCTTATTCAGAGTCAGCTGACAACCGTGTAGTAGTTTGAGAAAAGCTCTTCTCCTTGTCCGACGTCCCTGAGAGCAACGAGGACGACGCAGCGCAGCGGCCTGAAAGCAAGACACCCCGCGTTAGTGCTGGCAGAGAGCCGGGTCCTGGAACCAGTACGGTGTCACATCCCTTACCATCTTCTTAGTTGATGCACTTGATCTCCATGAGGCAATAGCTGTCCCTGACGGAAGTGTTTAAAAGTAGACTATATGTCATTTAAAAAGACCACAGGCCAATGAGTTTATTTTTAAATTTTTTAAATTTTCTTTTTTAAAATATATTTTTATTGATTTCGGAGAAGAAGGGAGAGGGGGGAGAGAGAGGGAGAGAGAAACATCAATGATGAGAGAGAATCATTGATCGGCTGCCTCCTGCCTACTGGGGATCGAGCCCGCAACTCGGGCATGTGCCCTTGACTAGAATCGAACCTGGAACCCGTCAGACCACAGGCTGATGTTCTATTCACTGGGCCACACCAGCGAGGGCAGACCAATAAGTTCATACAACTGACTACTGAACACTGATGCTCAGGTCCTCAAAACTGGTATCACAAAAAAAGCATTTAAAAGTGATATTCATTATAAGTTTAGCATTTTAAAATTAATTTGTATGTTTGTATTCTGCAAAGCTAGAAACATTACTTGAAATTAATTGGATTAAAAAATCATTTTTATGGACACAACAAGACATGTCATCTTTTTTTGTTTTGTTAATCCTCACCTGAGGATACCTTTTCCATTGATTTTTTTTTAGAGAGAGAGTGGGAGGCGGGGAGAGAGAGAAACATTGATGTGAGAGAGACACATCGACTAGTTGCTTCCTGCACATACCCTATTGGTCTGGGGATCGAACCTGCAACCCAGCATGTGCCCTTCATGGGGAATCGAACCCGAGACCGACTGTCCCATGTGCGGCCGACTCTCTAACCACTGAGCACACCGGCCAGGGCAAGAGGTGTAATCTTCAATGTTCCTACTCATGTAGCATTTCCTGTACTGGTTGGGTAGTAACGCGTTATGCCCCAGAGGATGTTAAAGAAAACGTAAATACCCGACACACATGGAGAAAAGTTACCAAGTTTTAAGTACAGGGAACAGTCTTCAGCTTTAAATACCATTCATTTCAAAAGGACACTAGGACCCACACAAATTAAGTTTGCTAACAAATGGCAACTCAGTGAAGTGATACAAAGATTACATTTCCTACAGCATTGTTGGTAACTCCACAGAATCATTTATTAAAAACTGTTACTTGAGTATTCTAGTAGACTTACGGGGCAGAAAATTGCTATACTGTAATACAAATGTTATCTTCTGAGTATTTCCCTTTTTTCACTATTTTTAAAATTTTATTTTTTAATTTAAATATAGTTGGCCTACGCTTTTTTTCACGATCAGGTTTCCAAATCTAATAGTGGAAAGAGCAGAAGAAATCACGGGTAATTCGGCCCCTTCAGCCAGGTCCTCTCATGTCAGGACAAGCGGGGAGGCTCACCCTTGCTGGGCACAGCTGTAGGTGGTGTTGGGCAGGTACTGCTTCAGTTCCACAGGGAAGCCCGTGGGCACGTCCAACTCCTGATAGCAGACGTTCGCTGGTCTGTCTGGGAGCAAGTATGTAATTTTTAGACATAGCCATTTCACTAGCCATGGAAAACTACTGAATTATGACACTTGTATGAGTTTCTAAATTATGAGAACATGCTCAAATTAATAATCCCTATTATGTTCTAGGCACTGCTAGGCTTTCTATGTAAAAAACATATATATAAAGTGTCCCCCCAAAATGCATATGCACTTTGAATAATTATAAGGGCAGAGTTTATTAAAATGTGTTTCATTTTCAAAATGTCATAGAAATCAGCTGTTAGTGTATCTACGTTTTTGGGATGCCTGTGTGTGTGTGTTCCCTCTGCCTCTCTCTCACCCCATGGTGCCCACTTACCATTGGAGCAATTGTTGACATACTGGCCTACCGCCAGAGGGTTCTGCATTTCTGATGTTAGCCAAGTGCTATCGCTCATTCTTAAAGGGCCAAGTCGGTCCCTTCCATTGCAAGATCTGAAACAGGTGAGAGCATTAGCCAAGAGGTTGTTCTTCTGAATCTTAAAATTCAAAAATACAAAATTAACCCTACAACTGAGAAAGTGCAATTTCTCTTACAAAACCACTTTAGTCAATAGGGCAACCAAGGCTACTGGTCATAGTCATTGCTGTGTGTGGTTTCGTCTCCTCGAATGAAGTTTACACATAGGCACCAACTTACCTGTACACGACTTTCGAGATTCCCTTGTCATTTCCATCAATGAGCACGCCATCCAAGCATCTAAAAATAAACGGATTTCCAATCGACTGGAAAAAGATTGGCTCATATTTCTGATATACTGTACCTGTCATGCAACAAGACAAAGGGATATTATAGCAACATGTAAAACCCACTCACACCATGGTAAGGGCCTTTCTCTGGAACATATACATAACATGTAAGAACTTGTTTTAATTTCTCACACTTTTCTCCAATATTTTACCTCCAAGTTGGACCATCACATTCTCTTTGGCAATTTCACCCTTTGAAGGGGGCCCAATAGCAGATAGAGCACAGAACCAACGTGTCTGCACAGCTGGAAATATGCCTTGGTTAATTCTTGTATGTGGCCTGATAGGGGATCACACCTGCAACCCTAACCCTAACCCCAAATCCTAACCCTAAATCCTAACCCTAACCCTAACTCCTAACCCTGACCCTAACCCTAACTCCTAACCCTAAATCCTAACCCCAAATCCTAACCCTAAATCCTAATCCTAACCCTAAATTTTAACCCTAAATCCTAACCCTGACCCTAACCCTAAATCCTAACCCTAACCCTAACTCAGTGATTCCCAAAGTGGGCGCTACCGCCCCCTGGTGGGCGCTGCAGCCATCCAGGGGGGCGGTGATGGCCACAGGTGCATTTGGGGGCGATGAGTAACTGCTATTAAAATTTTAAAAAAATTAATTTCCAGGGGCTGAGTAATATTTTTTCTGGAAAGGGGGCGGTAGGCCAAATAAGTTTGGGAACCACTGCCCTAACTCCTAACCCTGACCCTAAGCCTGAATCCTAATCCTAAATCCTAACCCTATGAGCTACCTAGCCAGAGCTGCTTTGTGTGTGTGTGTGTGTTTTCAATATGTATATATTCTTGATTTCAGAGAGGAAGGGAGAGGGAGAGATAGAAACATCAGTGATGAGAGAGAATCATTGATTGGCTGCCTCCTGCACGCCCCCTTCTGGGGATGGAGCCCACAACCTGGGCCTGTGCCCTGACCGGAAATTGAACCGTGACCTCCTGGTTCATAGGTCGAGGCTCAACCCCTGAGCCATCCGGCCGGGCTGCTTTGTGGTTTTTGTTCGTTTGCTTTAGTGAAGGGTGATTAGACATCTATCAAAGCCTCTTCTAAGAAATGTGTTTTGTCAATGACAATAATGTAGCCGTACACGGAACAGATGAGCCTGGCCTTCCGGTCGTCCCTCCTTTCACTGGCAAAGGAGGAAGGACACACGCCGGCGCTGCTGGTTCCAGGCTGTAGATCTATTGCGCTTGTTTCAGTGTTAGTTTGTTGCTGGCTTGTTCCGTTCAGTCTTACAGTTAATTGTGTGAAAGAACGTGAGCCTCCCGTGCTTAGGGATGGCAATTAGAAAATGGTCAAAGGGCTTTTTGGAAACGTAGGTCTGACTTATGCATCCACATGTATTTTCCATTTTGCCAAACCCTACACCAGCTTAACACATGGCACATCTTAGCGTCCTAGTTCAGCGGTCGCCAACCTTCCAGACCTCCCGGACCACCAGTGCTCCGCTGACCACCGGTTGGCGTCCGCTGAACTAGTTCATCATCTCCTGCAACGAAGCTGCTTACTTTCCAATGTAGAAATGGCAGGAAGGCCTTGATTCAGTAATATATTTATTTATTTTTAATATATTTTTATTGATTTCAGAGGGAGAGAAACATCAATGATGAGAGAGAATCACTGATCAGCTGCCTCCTGCACGCCCCCTACGGGGGATCGAGCCTGCAACCCAGGCATGTGCCCCTGACCCGGAATCGAACCTGGGACCCTTCAGTCCGCAGACGGACGCTCTATCCACTGAGCCAAACCAGCCGGGGCTATTCAGTGATTGATGAGTTTAAGTTCTACCTTTTATGTTTCAACCCCTCTGTTTTACATTTATCTAAACCAAACTGACTTATTCTCTAGTGCTTTCTAAGTAACGTCTGATCAAAGCAGGCCGCACCACCTTCTCCTAAATTTAAACACTGAGTAGAAACATGTCCTTAAAAGAAGAGAGAGCGCGTGTGTCCCAACCAGTGCGCAGGACACTTTCTAGCATAAGGTCACGAACAAGCAGCTCATTTCCGAACTGGGATTTAAAAATCGGAGGGAATCCGAGTCTCCCCTGCACATTCTTGGGGTCAGGGGGACAGGCTGGTTCTGGTTTGAGCTTGTTCATCAGCAAGAGGACGCCCGGCCGCGCGCCGCGGTGCGTTACCCGGGTACATGCCGAACCACGGCGCCCCGCGGGGCCCTTACCCGGGTACATGCCGACCACGGCGCCCCGCGGGGCCCGTCCTGCCGCCACGAAGACGCCCCCTCCCCGGCGGCCGCCAGGGAGCTGGCCGCGCGGGCCACACTGAAGCCCAGGGTCTGGTACAGGACGTCTTGGGGTGTGAAGCCGAGCACGGGCGCCCCCCGAGGCTGAGCCGACAGCAGGTCTTGGTACTTGGACCGAACCGGTTCCGGGAGCGCCGCCAGGACGTCCCGCTGCCGGGGGAGGGCGTTGGCGAACAGCGCCCGGAAGACGGCGAGCAGCGTCCGCAGGACCTCGGCGTCCGGGACCACTTTGTCCTCAAGCTCCGCGGGGACGTAGCGCAGGGTCCTGCAAGGAAGAGGCCGTTGGCCGCCGCCTGGGGCCTCCCCGGCCGGAGGGCTGGGCGCTACGGATCCCATAGGGCAGCGGTTCTCAACCTGGGGGTCGCGACCGTCGGAAAACACATATATAATCACATATTGTTTTTGTGATTAATCACGATGCTTTAACTATGTTCAATTTGTGACAATGAAGTTGGGGGTCACCACACATGAGGAGCTGTATGAAAGGGTCGCGCATTGGGAAGGTTGAGAAGCGCTGCCCTACAGTGACCGGGGTGGCGCCGCCCAGCTCCCAGCGGCCCGACCCAGTGCGGACGCCCGGGCCGCCCAAGGCCCGTCCGCGCCAGCGCCGCTGGCCCCCACACTCGTCTCCCGGCCAGGGAACCGGCCGGGCGGCCTCAGGGAGGCCGGGCCGAGGCGCCCGGAGGGGGGGCAGCACACACAGCGGTCACGTGAGGCCACTGAGCATCGTCACGTGACGGCTCCCGGGGCGTGGCTTCCGGCACCACGTTCAGTGGCGTCCTGCGCGCTGTCGCTCCCCCGGGAGGGCGCCCCCTGAGGACGGGCGCTTTCCTGTCCGCGAAGGGAGGTGAAGGGAGGTGACGCTCAGCCGGGAACGGGTCACTCATCGCTGCCGTGGGCGCCCCGAGGGCTCGTCCCCGCGCGCTCGCCACTCCGTGAGGCGTCGCCCCGCTGACCCGTGTTGGCACCCACACTCCGCGTGTTAGGGTCTTCCGGCTCCTTCCTAGGCACCCGCCACTCGGGGCCGGTCCCCGCACCGCGGGCGGAGGTGCTTTCACCGCGTCAACACCTCGGTTTGCCTTTCCGGGGGCTCCAGCTCCCCGTGCTGCAGCCGTTTTCCTCCTCCTCAAAAGTTCAGTATTTTCCCAGGAGCCCGCAACCCAGTCCGCGCCGCCCGCGGGCGACCCCTACCGGCCGACCTGGCAGCGCGGGGCACGACGGGAAATAGGCCCCAGGCCACGCCCACCCGAAGCCGCGACACCCCCGAGCGGCCCCCAAGCCACCGACTCCGGCGTTCTCA
>NW_005872175.1:51216-84980 GCF_000147115.1 Myotis lucifugus
GCTCTGGAGGGTCGGGCTCCGGCCGTTGTCACGTTGACGCGGGGGTCGTCCCGGCCGCCGCCATCCCGACCGGAAGCGGCTGGTCTCATTCGGAGCTGGAAGCGCGCGTGTCAGCCGGTCGCCTTCGCTCCGCACGCGAGGAGGCTCTTCAGGGAGCGTTTCCGCGCCGCCGCCGCCTCCGCCCCACACGCCCCGGGTGCAGAGGCGCGTCGAGCCGCGGCTCGAAGGGAAAACGCCGAACGGGGACTGGGCGCGGGAGGAAGGCCTCGGGCTCCGGGCTCTGCCGCCCCCACCGCCCCGAGGGCTGGGCCCTGGCGCCGGCAGCCCGGCCTCCGCGGTGAGCCCGTCGCGGCGGCGCGTGGACAGGAAGCCCCCGGAGGCCGCTCTCCGCCGCCTCTCGTTGCTCTCGGAGAAGCAGGTTCCCGGCCGGGCTCCCGACGCCGTGCGCCCCTCCCGGTCTCTCTCCTTTTTGTCGCCGGAGCCTGGACCCCGGTCAGAGGTCGAAAGGCCGCATCCAGCGCACGAGGTGGTGGAGCGCTGCAGGTCGTGAGTTCCTTTCCGCCGTTTAGACGGCAGGAAATGGCACATAACACCTGGATTTCCAGCTGCTTTTGGAAACTTGGAGGCTTTGGGACACGGCTTCCCCGCTTCATTCCATGGCCACCCCGGCCCCTTAGACACCAATTGGCACGAACACCTGCTGAGGACACTCTGGCCCCACGGGCGTGAGCCTGCGCCGTCTGGGTGCCCGTTCGTCACACAAGCAGGTTCTGAGCACCAGGGCGCCTGGCACCCGCCTCGGCACCAGCCCTGTCTCCCAGCACTGCCCCGTTCCTCTTCCAGATGCAGAGAGGAGGCTCCCGAAGTCACGGGTTGGTTACCCGGCTGGCAAGTGGCAGAGCCAGATCCAACCCCGGTTCTGCCTGAGGCTCAGTGGCCACCAGGCCCATCAGCACCTCCCCGACGTGCAGTCACCATGAAGTGAGACGACCTGCAAAGCGGCCCTGACATAGGAAGACGGCAGCTCTCCTGTTTCTGTTGGCCACTGTTTCCAACGGCAGCCTGTTGTGCATTTGCTCTACAACAGGAGGATTGCCGCATTCACAGATGCACTCACTGGCATTTCTGTGCAGGCGTGAGACCCAACATTGTGCGATTCTGTGTAGCCTGCAGTTAATATTTCTTAAAATGACGAACACGTGCCCTTTATACAGAAACCTAACCTAGAAATGCGGAGGGCTGGTGAGCTCAGCTCCTCAGCGATGCCTCTTACCGCGCGTTTCTGATTCTGATTCGTTTGAGAAACTACTGCTGAGCAGAACTACGAAGGACAAAGTAGAAACTGCAACCACCACAAGGTATGATCTGAGACAATCTGAGCAGCCGTGTGAGCTGTGCAGCTGGACCTGCAGCAGGAACGAAATCACGTCTCCGCTTTGGTCAGATGGAGTCGTCGCTGTGCCTGACAGCGGCGAGGGAACCTTCGTTCTCCCCACAAGCGGAAGAAGGAGGGCAGATGTCATGCTTTTAAAAAATTTAAAAAAAAAATACCATAGTGTATCAGAAGAGAGATGTGAATAGAACTGATTGAAGTTGACCTATGGTGTCTGGAGCTGGGATATTTATGTGGACGTGTATAACGTAAATGGTCAGGGAGAACTCAGGAATAGCTCTGGACGGAATGAGACTGAAGAAACAGGACACCTGAGAGCAGCACGTGACTGGTTTGGCTCTCGCTCTCAAGGACATAACTGGGCAGCTGGCCCTGGGAGATGAGAGTTCTTTGTGGTGCGCTCTCAACCTCCTTATAAGTATGAAATTATTTCGAAGTCAGTAAAAGTAACCACCTTTGTTCAAAAACTTTTATTTACTATAAAGACAAAACACCAAAATAGGTACAAATACTATAAAATTGGTTCAATGGGGTAAAAATTTTAATTAAAATATCTGGATATATTTAAAATAACAAAGGATACATTTTAAGCCAAATTTTCTTAACCCAGAGATTTTTTTTTGTAACATTTGCTTTACACAGTAAGGTGCTAATAGAAGTTAGCCCTTAAGCCCTGGAAGTCTTAGGAATCATAGTCACACAGCAAATATAATTTCATGTGAAAGTGAACTTTGGTAGAAGAAAAATCTATAGGACACCTGAGGTAGTAGAAACTGGAATAAACAGCAGTAGACGTTATTTACAACTTGAGTACCAAATAACATTAAGAACAAAAATAATTACACAATACAATTTTCAGTCCAGCTTTGATCCAAAGAAAATAAGAATATTACATCACATTTGCATTGAAAACAAAAACGAAACAAAACACCACAATTACCAGCAAGCTGAGGGACCTGCACACACACTCAAACAATGGGCTTCGACATGCCACGCTGTCTGAGCTTGCGCTCTGGCGGGCATGGTGATCTGCAGAGTAATACTGATGCGCTGCGGTTCCTCATGTACACAGTTCACGCTGCTGTCAGACCGGATTCGTCTGACCAGTGATCTTCCAGTAATAAAATGGCAAGAGTGCATCCTTTAAAGCCTGCACGTGGGACTCGAGACAATCTCATTAGACTGCGAAAATGCCAAGTAGTCAACACAGAGGAATAAAAAAGAAAGTCAAGTACAACACATTTAGAGCTACCAAACTTCACATTTCGGTACTATTTTTAACTCTTCAAATATTGCCAATCTTCCAAAACAAAGGAATGTAAAATTTCACTAAGAAACACATTCACATTTTTAAAAACTGCCTTTTAAAAATTATATGCAATATATCCCTGTAAACTTACCTGGTAAGTTATTTGTGACTTCCAATTTGTGATGTACATTTAAAATGTAATCTGTGTAGCTTATTTAGTTTATCCTGAGTCTTTGAGAATAACCAATTCTAGTTCACCCTGCCATGATTCAACTGGCTTCTGAAGAGTTAAAACTTAATCAGTACTTGATTTAGAGACTCACAAAAAAAAAGGATAAAGAGCTGCCATTTTCCTTCAGGATCCGAATTCAACTGAGACGAAAACCATTAGATAATTGTGCAGGATCCAGTGAATTAGTTTGTAATTGAAATTCAATTCACTTTTCTATGAGGACATTTTCCAAGTTCAAAGCAAACGTCTAGTTTAAAAACACTATTACTCATTGGTGGTTGAGGAATGAAGTTAATTTTCCTTTCATTCTCCACCAGGGCCGCCTGTGAAGAGAAGGAAAACAGCAGCTCCGTGCTCACCAGCAGTGGCGATTTCCACACGAGTGAGACTTAGTTGGTGAAGCTTCCTACAAATGAAACCAATTACAGAAACTCAGATTCCAAGGTAATCTTGATCTTGGCTGTGCTGCCTCACAGAGAACAGTTGCTTTTCTCTGAATTCACGTTTAACCTGCACCAGAAGAGCAGTGACGGACTCGATGAAGGTAGTAGTAAAACCCAATTTTAAAAAAACAAACAAAATTCTGTATTAAAAAACTCTTGCCACAGCAAGATATTCAACAAACTAGTTCACGCTTAGTTCTATTTTTTTTTTCTGGATTGAAAAGATCACCTTTCCCTGAATATTAAACAAAAAATGAAGGTGAAATGAAAACATAGAACCATAATTTCCAAAAACGAAATGAATGGGCCAACAGTAAAATGCACAATGAGCCACAATTGCCCAGGCTTTTAAAAAATAAAGGTCAACTGTGGGTCATAAAGAAGTTATCAACTTTAAAAAATATATTTCTTTACTGCTACTTATAGCATAGTCTGACCTAAAAAGAGGCAGATACTGATTTATATTGCCAGTGACAAAAAACTGCATGAAAGCAGACCCCTGCTTGTGATTGCGATACGAAATGGAAGAGTAGTTGAGACAGTAAAACAGATCCTGAGCCCCTCAGCTGCTAATATTGCTGAAAAAGTGCTCTGAGAGAAATAATCATAAAACTATGCTTCTGTTACTTAGTCATGCAAACTCCTTGCTGTCCTGTTGCTGAGGGCCAGTCCCTGAAAGGCACGGTTTGCAGTTCGGCACAGGTGTGGGCTCTGCAGACTCAGCTTAGGTACAGACATGATTTGTCAATCACATACTTAGGTAAGGGCTCCCCACGGGCTTGTTCATAGCTGTTCAGCAGCAGGAAGGCCAGCGGATTATCACCGTGGTCCCCACTGATGTGTTTCTCTTACTGAGCATCCGTCTATGTGCATCTGTCTGCACAGCTGGCTACCACGTGGTGCGGAAGACCGGGTGCTTCAGCAGCTCCCTTGATGGAGGTCTGTCCTGAGGTTGAAGTTCTAAGCAGCGAAGAGCCACGTCGCGTAACCCGGGAGACAAGTGTGACGGGATCGATGGGGCGGTCGTCGCACTCGCGATCTGTGGGAGAAACACCAGGCTGAAGCGTTCCATGCGGGACTCCTGACCCAGAAGTGCCGGGCATGGAGTTCGTGGCCTCTGCACATGCGCCCTCCACATGGAGGGGCAAACCCGGGGGAACACTCTGCTAACGGTGTGAGGCAGAAACTCGCCATTGGACGGAAGGATCTTTCTAAGAATCCTTCAAACTTTAGGGCATTAGCACTTGGTCAACTGCATCCTGTCAGGTGGATCTGCTCCGTCCCTTACTGTCTCAAATGCAGGCCAAGTGCATCCAAACGATCAGAGGGGAAGTGCTCACTCGATGAACTCGCTCTCCTAGACACTGTCTCCGCAGCTCCCTGCACAGCGTCTACTGTTTCAGCACAGAGAGCGAGAAAGGCTCAGCCCTGCCAGTCAGGCGGCCGAGGAAGACAGGAGGCACAGGATGACAGGCAGAGTGTGTGTGTGTGTGTGTGTGTGAGAGTCAGTGTGTGTGCTGGGCGCTTTACTCAGGCCTAGGGCTCATTCTACGTGTCCTCATCACAGTCCTGTGAAGTAGGTGCTGTATCACACCCACCTTATAAACAAACAACCACAACAAAACGGGAGACAGAACAAGGAATTTCCTGGTCAGTGGCTACCACAGGATGGAGCAGGGCTGATAGGCCTGTGTGACTCCCAAGCCCAATCTTTTACCAGCACGTGGCCGACTCAAAGCTAACAATCTGAACCACTGCACTGATCTCTGGTGGAAAAGAACAGAATGGACTTGAGTTGTCAGAAAGGTAGAACAGACAGGATTTGGAAACTGACTTTTTAATTTTTAAAATTGATTTTAGAGAGAGAGGAAGGGGGAGGAGGGGAAGAGAGAGAGAAAGGACCATCAATTTGTTGTTCCACTTATTGATGCATTCATTGGTTGCTTTTTGTGCCGATTGGGGATTGAACCTTGGAGTATTGGGACAACTGAGCTACCCGGCCAGGGCAAAGGTGTGTTTTTAAAATGTAGAAAATAGTAAACTGGAATCTAGAAAACGTGTGG
Source organism: Myotis lucifugus (assembly GCF_000147115.1). Taxonomy (NCBI): domain Eukaryota; kingdom Metazoa; phylum Chordata; class Mammalia; order Chiroptera; family Vespertilionidae; genus Myotis; species Myotis lucifugus. Next base: position 56,597 of record NW_005872175.1, read on the forward strand.
GTTGTATACAATATGTGAAGAGCTTCAAGTTTTTAAATTTGAAAGTCTGACAGGGATATCTATGTGCCTATTCCAGCCGGGAGCAATGGTTCAGTGTTTGCTAATTCATTGTCTGCAATAACTTCACAGAACGTCACTGCCTGGAGGAGTGAGGCCTGGCTGTCCATGCCGCCAACCCTGACCTGCCACGGGCGGTTCTGCAGGTGTGCACACAGTTATTTCAGGAAAGGTGTGCCTTCATGTCAGACTGACAGTTAAGGAGAACCCATGAATATCTGCTTGCTGCCTATTTTAGCAGAAGGAAATCGTTTTTATCTCATAATTACCTTAAATATCAAAGCGAGATGATTGGAGTGTTTCTCTGCGTTCCAAGGTGGTTTAGCACAAGCCATTTCGATGATGGCACAGCCGACACTCCACACATCACAGCTCCTCCCATACTGCTGTCCTCGGAGGACCTAAAAGAAAGCGGAGTTTTACTTAAAAAACAGAAAGCCACCCTGTAGTTATGGAATCTAGTTTTTTACTTCAGAGCAAAACAAGGTACAAACAGCAACTCTGCAGACGAGCTGACGTCTCATTTATTTCATTAAAGAGCTTATTAACCTATGGGACACAACGATATTTTGGAGAATTGTGAGATTCAGAAGAGTCACAAGAAATCACAGAATTTCAGCGCTGCCCAGTGCACTTAGTAAGCTATGGGGCAAGAGGGCAGCGAGAATCACTGTGTGAGCGCCAGGAGACTGACCACGAAGTAGAGGCCAAGTTCAGAACAGCAACAGCCTTCCTCCTCTGCGGGAGGACATGCCTCTGCTCACCTCCCTCTGGAGCAGAGCGAACAATGTAGAAAGTCTCTAACAGGTATACTTTGTTTACTACAAAACAACTGCTATGAATTACCCAACAAGACTTCATTAGAAATAGCTTTTAAGCAACTCTATTAAAACCTATCTTTTAAAATTTTGTTAAGACAAAAACAGAAAGGCAGGGATTAAGGGTGTGAAATTAAGGATATCATTAAAGCCTCATGCTTAGGGTCATGGGCTTCTAACTGGTAAGCACAGATTGGATAACACTGCAAACTAATCTGGTATATTTTCTCCTGCCACACACGAAGCTGCTTCTCACCTCAGGTGCCATAAATGCGATTGTCCCCAGCAACTGTCCCTGAAACTCTCCTGCGCCAGTTCCCTTTGATGCCAGCCTGGCTGCCGCTCCGAAGTCTGCGATTCGCAGTCTCTGACCTGTGCTGTCAATGAGGAGGTTAGCACCTGTCGAGGAAAACGGCAAGTGAGCATGTATGTTAAACACAAAAGGGCAGATGACACACTAAAATACTACCAATGACCAGGACAAAGACAGGGAGAGTGGACCACATGGCAGAGGCTCGGTCACTCCCCCTCTCGGCTCACTCGTTCCTGCTGAAGACACAGGTCTCCGCAGCATGAAACAAGCACAACCTCAGCCTCAGCAGGACGGCTGACAAGGCATCAGGCACAAGGGGACAGGCAAGTGCTGAACCTTCAATAGAATGGTTCCCTGCCCTGGCTGGTGTGGCTCAGTGGATAGAGCGTCGGCCTGCGGACCAAAGGGTCCCGGGTTTGATTCCGGTCAAGGGCATGGACCTCGGTTGCAGGTTCCTCCCCAGCCCAGGCCCTGGTCGGGGCACGTGCAGGAGGCAACCAATTGATGTGTGTCTCTCACATTGACATTTCTCTGTCTTTCCCTTTCCCTTCCACTCTCTCTAAAATCAATGGAAAAATATCCTCTGGTGAGGATTAAAAAAAAAAAAAAAGGAAGAAAGAAAAAAAAGAATGACTCAACAAAAATCTTTCCTCAAAGTTCAAATTTTAGCATCATTTACATTTTCAGACAAAATTTTGTTGAAACATACTGACCTGGACCAATTCAAACTACTGTAGTTTCATAATTACAGCTTTAATAAAAATTAATATTATTAAACTACTTGAATACATTATGTCAAAATCAAAGCTGCTGTTAATCAAACTGCAAAAGATTGGAAAGGATTTTTCTTGGAAGTTTATAATATTGCCATTATTCTAAATAAAACTGGGAACAGGAACTTTTGGGGAGGCAGTACATTCTAAGATCAAGAGAGGGACTGGAGAGCTGACTCTGTCCGTGGTTTCCCATCAGTGGCTCCAGAAAAGTCACAGCCTCTCTGAGGAAGTCAGGCCACGTGACCCTGAAGATTCCTTCACGTCTGGTGATTTGAGTGACTCAGGAGAAACAATCCTCTAGTTGATTTCACGTTACAAACTATCAACAAAGGTCCAAGTTTTAAAATTACAATTGTTTTCTACTTATTGCTAGTGAATAACAATGAAAGAATCCCTACCTTTGACATCTCTGTGGATGATCTGGTTTTCATGGAGATAGGAGAGGCCACGGAGTAACTGCTCAGTGTAGTTAATGACCACTGATTCCTTGAAGGCTCCATATTTACTGAGCAAATGAGCCACAGATCCCCCTACAAGACAAACATAAACCGGTAATAATTATTGTAAACTTAAGGCAGAATTAAAATTATTTGTTACCTTTTGGTTACATAAGGTTGCACTTTATGACCTCATGTTCACTTTTGAAATGTTCATTTATATTCTGCATCAGGAAGTGCAAACTGATTTAAAAACTAATACGTTTAACTAATCTCAGAACCTATTAGGTATTTTCAGGGAACCCTCATGAACTAGTTTTCTGAAAGGTCAGGATTTCAGAAAGCTTTCAAAGTTAACACTTTTGGGTGAAACTATTTCTGAAATGTACAATTCACTTCTCTTTTTGACCAAGATATACAAAATGTCTATTTTAAAAAAGTATGTTTTTATTGATTTCAGAGAAGAAGGGAGAGGGAGAGAGAAACATCAATGATGAGAGAATCATTGATTGGCTGCCTCCTACACGCCCCCTACTGGGGATTGAGCCGGCAACCTGGGCATGTGCCCTTGACCGGACTTGAACCCAGGACCCTTCAGTCCACAGGCCGACGCTCTATCCACTGAGTCAAACTAGCTAGGGCCAAAATGTCTTTCTTAATGACCTGAGTAAACAGTGCTAACATGTTATTTAGCAGAAGGGAAAGAGAACAGTACGAAGCAGAAGACCCAGAGTTGGGCTTGATATCCTACTATTTATTAGCTCTGATCTGGGGCAAGCCACAAACTCAGGGAGCCTCATTTAAAAGTATTTATAATCATCAACCAAATATAACAATCAACCCAACTACAACCAGCATCAGAGACTATACTAAAGAACTGATGTGCAGAGGTGGAGATCAAGGCGCAGATCCTGGGCTCCCCTACTCCCCTGAGCACCCTGGAACTATACCGATCTACAGAGCAACCACTGCCAAGAATGACCTGAGGACTAGCTGAGTAGAATTCCTACATCCAAGGATATAAAGAAGACACAGTGAAACAAGTAGTAGGGGCAGAGCTGTGGTCTGATCAGGACCCACACCCAGCTTTATGCCACAAGGGAACTGCACCAGGAGGATGAGTTCTCCCTCACATTATGGGGAACAGAGCCAGTCAGCCTGAGGGTAGACCTCACCCACTGGCCTGCCCACAGCACTCATGGCCCAACTACACAGGAGGGTGCACTCAACCCACACACAGAACAGCCTGAAGCACCTGACTCGTGACCAAGGAAGATGACGACACTGGGCCCCACGAAACGTCTTCTACATAAGACCACTCATAAGACTGGGAAGTGCAGCTAGTCTACCTAACACTCATCAATGGACGGATCATCCTGATAGAAAATCAACAGGAAACAGTGGCCTTACATGATACATTGGACTTCATGGACTTAATTGATATTTTAAAAGCATTTCACCCAAAAGCAGCAGAATATGCCTTCTTTTCAAGTGCACAGGACAGACCAGATATTAGGCCACAAAAGAAGTCTGAATACATTGAGAAGAGTGGAATCATATCAAGCATCTTCTCCAACCACAGCAGCATGAAACGAGAAACCAACTACAGGAAGAAAACTGGGGAAACACATACATGCGGAGACTAAACAACATGCTACTAAGCAATCAAAGAGGAAATAAAAACAGTATCATGAGACAAAATAATCAAAATAGGATGTTATTGGCATAAAAACAGATATATAAATCAATGGAACAAACTAGGAAGATCAGAAATTAACCCACACTTATATGGTCAATTAATCTATGACAAAGGAGGCAGGAATATACAATAGGGAAAAAAGCAGTCCCTTCAATAAATGGTGTTAGGGAACCTGGACCACTCTCTTCTGCCATATACAAATACATAAACTCAAAACTGCTTAAAGATCGAAATGTAAGACCTGAAACCATAAAACTTCTAGAAGAAAACATAGGCATAAACTCTTTGACATCAGTCTTAGCAATATTTTTTTGGATGTTTCCCTCAGGAAAGGGCAACAAAAGGAAAAAATAAACAAAATGGGACTACATCAAAGAAAGTTTTTGCACAGTAAAGGAAACCAACAAAATGAAAAGGCGACCCACTGAATGGGAGAAGATATTCACAAATGATACTTTTTATAAAGGGTTAAGATCCAAAATACATAAAGAACTCATATAACTCAACACCAAAAAACTAAACAATAAATAAAAAGAAAACCAAACAATCCTATTAAAACATGGGCCGAGGACTTGAATAGACATTTCTTCAAAGAGGACATACAGATGGTGAACAGACATAAGACAAGATGCCCAACAATCACTAATCATCAGGGGAATGAAAATCAAAACCACAGTGAGATGCACCTGTACACCTGTCAGAATGGTTACCAAGAAGACAACAAACAGTAAGTGCTGGTGAGGATGTGAGAAAAGGCAGCCCTGTGCACTGCTGGTGGGAATGCAGACCGCTGCAGCCACTGTGGAAAAGTGTAGTTTCCTCAAAAATAAATAAGTGAATAAATAAAATTACATATGGTCCAACAATTCTCCTTTTATCTGAAGAAGAAAGTACTAATTTGAAAAGATATATGTACCCCTATGTTCATTGTAGCACTATTAACAATACCTAAGATACGGAAGCAACCTAGGTGTCCAACGATAGACGAATGGCTAAAGATGGTGTACAGATAGATAATGAAATACTAGTCACAAAAAATGAAATTTTGCCATTTGTGACAACATGGATGCACCTAGAGTATTATGCTAAGTGAAATGCGTCCGAGAAAGACAAACACCATCTGATTTCACTTACATGTGGAATCTAAAGAACAAAGTAAATGAGCAAACAAAACAGAAATAGACTCACAGACAGAATCAGCTGATGGTTGTCAGAGAAGAGGGCGGTGGGAGGATGTTTAGAAAAGGTGAAGGGAAATAAGAGGTATAAACTTAGTTATAAGTCACAGGGATGTAGTGTATAGGATAGGAACAATCGTCAATATCTTAATTTTGTATGGTGACAGATGGTTACTAAACTTAGTGTGGTGATCACAATGAAAAGTATATAAATGCTGAATCACTATGCTGTACACCTGTATATATACTGTATGTCAAGTGTACTTCAATTAAAAAAAAGAGCTGATTTGTAAATAGATATATACTCTCCAAACACAAAAGGTCTAAGAAGTTAACCAAGCACTTATCTAGTTATTCCATCCTAAGTCTGTTTTACTGTGTACACTGCATAATACAAGAAAAACAGTCTTCAGCCCTAGCTGGTTTGGCTCAGTGGATAGAGCATCGGCCAGTGGACTGAAGGGTCCTGGGTTTGATTCCAGTCAAGGGCACATGCCCGGGTTGCAGTAGGGGGCGTGCAGGAAGCAGCTGATCAATGGTTTGCTCTCATCATTGATGTTTCTATCTCTCTTTTCCTCTCTGAAATCAATAAAAATATATTTAAAAAAACTAAAAAAACATAGTCTTCACTTGCTGAAGTAGATGACAAGGTTCAACTTTATGCTTCAGTGCTAGTTTACCTATAATAAAATTTTCAAGTTACACGTTAATCAATTTTAGTTTCATACTGTCATGTTAAATCATCTCTTAAACCTGTCCAATTAATGAAGGCTACCTGGGAAAATATGGATCCTGTATCTACCAGGTTTCAAAAAATTATTCCTATAAAACAGTGTACACAATCATTTTAAAAGAAACACTGAAAAAGTTTAAAAGGTAGGGGTAATGAATGTTTTATTTAAGTGAAAGACAACACAAATATTTACAGCCTGTCATACTACATTAGAGGTGATTTGTGCAAACTATTTAATAAAAATAAGTGTTCGTTAAAAACGTTTTTCCTAAATATCAAGCAGAAAGTTAAATCCGTGTACGATGTTTGTGACTTAGACCATGAACACACCTGCCATCCACTCGATGAAGAGGTTGTAATTGCTCTTCTCGCAGGTGGCCCCCAGCATCCTGATGATGTTCGGGTGGTTCAGGTGGCTCATCATCCTGATCTCCTCTCTCAGCGCCTCCACGACTTCCTCCTGCTCCGACGACGTGTTTCTGACATACGTCACCTATGGCAGTAGCACGTTCACAGTTTTCATTCTGCTCAGCTTCTGTTTAGTTCTCACTAACCATCTGATCTAAGTGGACAGATGCACATTAGCTTCTATATTAATAGCAAATGGCATTTATGCTCCTGGGTGCAGTGCAGACACTTTACAAAAAACTCTCTTAAATAAGAATCTAACTTTAGAAGCAATGAAATATAAGGAAAGTGACCCCCAAAAAGGAATATAACCCATCTTCCCAAACTGTCTGAAGACAGAGTGAAAGTGAGAAAAGCCCAATGACTTTAAGATGGAAGCTTTATGGTTTTCTCATCTGATCAGCATGCTCACTACAGAAAGTGAACCCCGGAGCCAGGACGGCCTGCACCCGGGCCTCGCGGGGGAGGAGGAAGCTGCTCTGGGGGTGACAAGCACAGCAGCGGCCTGGCCGGCAGAGGCCCTGGAGTGCGTCTCCCACAATCCTGCTCCAACAGTAACAGAGCTCACGGGCTGTGCCAATGTCTACTCTGACCTTCGGGTCTCTGAGAACTGAGAGAACTAAGCACAGGCACACAGGACACACCATTCTTCTTCGCTCATGCTCCATCGTGACAGCCTTCATCATGTCCACCCTCACTAGCTGCTTACCTGCTTCACAGCCATTAAGGTCCCGGTCCCCACGTCCTGAGCCTGGTAGCAGGAGGAGAAGGCCCCGAGGCCGATCTGCTGGCCCTTCAGCCAGTCCGCGTCCTCCCGGTACGGCAGCTTCGCTTTGGTGTGTCCTGGGAGGGTCTCGGGCGTCTGTGCAGCAAAGGAAAGCAGCTCTTTACTGTTAAGAGGAGGCTGTGCAGTGAGCCTGGCAAACACTACTCCTGTCGGTCTGGCTTCCCGAGCCCCCTCTGAACTGCTCCTGAGTGGACAGTGCTGGGCGCCATGAACAGTATCCACCAGCAACGCCTCTGAAACAGGCAGGACTTATCTGTTCCAACAGCGACACAAACACTAATTCTACAGGAAAGACCCGCTTCTAGCGATGAACTCGCGCCTGAACCGGGTTAACCTCACGTGGTCGGAGGACGCGCCCGGCCTCCCAGGAGCGCACTTACGTCCTGCTGGATGATGATGACGTCCTCTCCGTTCTCCACCTGCAGCTGAGGCACCACGGGGAGGGCGTCCTGAGAGGCGGACATCGCCATGGCGATCGCCAGAGCTTCCTCCTCCTCGGCCTCCATCTTCTCTTTGCACTTCTGATTGTGACTCACGTCGTCTTGGTAGGTGTCGTCGTGCTCGTCCTTCTCAGGAGAGAGGACGGCCACCTCTGACTTGAACGTCACCGTGGTGTCAGCGGAGGGCAGGGACGCCTCGAGCAGGTCCTCGATGCTGGAGCTGAGCTCGGTGCTGGCGTCCAGCCGGCTCTTGTCCTCCACGGGGGTGAACACCGTCTCCTCGCTGGGGATCACGGCGCTGCTGCTGCTGCCGCTGCTGAAGCTGTCGCCGCCCTCGGAGGCCCCGTGCAGGTCCAGGGTCATGCTGCCTGTCGCGGCGTCGGCCCGTCTCCCGGGGCTGCCGGGGGAGGGCCGCGAGGGCTTGGGCCTGTGTATCCTACTGCAGGGCAGGGGCCGGGACTGCGTGAAGATGGGGGAGAGCTTGTCCGAGTCTCTGTTTTCGGAACAGTTTCTCTGGAACTGCAGGGAGAACTTGCGCTGCGGCGGAGGCGACGCGGAGGGTATGTTGTAGGGAACAAATCCCTGAGGTCTGTACTTGGAGGCGTCCCCGGGGCCCGCTGGTGCGGTCTGGGCCGACGAAGCCGGGGTGGACGAGGGCGGGAGCACTGGTTGGGAGTGAGGGGACAGGGGAGAGGAGCTCAGACACTGGCTGAGGGGCCTGCCCTTGGCTTGCACCGCTGGCTTTGGCTGCTCCGTCGTTGCTGAAGGAGGAGGCCCCAGGGCAGTGCTGGCCGGCCGACCAGAGATGTCCTCCGAGCTGGCGCTCAGCCTCGCAGGGCACAGTCCTCTTCCAGTTTTCTCCGCACGGTCTGGGCCCTGCAGGGGGCTGCTCCCTGGGGCCTCTGGGTGGCTCTCAGGGGCCGACGCCTGCAGGAAGCTGTCACGCCGGCCGTCCCAGGCATCCTCGAGGCCCAGCTGGACGGCCTCGGCAATGTCCACCTCCTCCGCGATCGCCATCAGGCGGCGGCGCATCCGGGCGAAGTGGGTGGAGCTGGAAGCACTCAGCATCTCTAACAGCTTCACGAACACGGGGGGCACGGCGGTGACCATCCTCGCGGAACTCAGGTAGACCCTGCGCGCGAGCTTCCCGACCACCGCGTGGGCGTGGTCGATGGACTGCAGGGCGAAGGCGAGCAGGGACAGCAGCTTCTTATACCTGCAGGAAACACGTGTCAGCCACAGTTAATCACTGCAGAACACACGCAAACGAAGAGATGGTAATAATAATGCGTGTGCATTCCAAAAAGATCATCAAGGTCCAGACGTTTTTAAGTCACTAGCCTAGACTTTGGTCGTTGTTAGTCAAACATTAGTAACCTACATGTTCCTCTAATTTCTGGGTCCCGTGAATCTAGACCGTGTCCTTGGGGCGGGGGGCGGGCGGTGGGGAGGCGCAGGACAGGCACCCCCGGGAAAGAGTACCTGACGTCCACGGGCTCGGCGGGGGCCGCCTCGGCGCCGACGGTGTGCGGGTAGAACTCGGCGGGGAACTCCAGCAGCAGCCGGTCCACCAGGCAGAGGCGGCCCAGCAGCTCCTGCCAGTTGTTGGACTCCATCTGGTTCCCAAGAATACAACTGAGGACGTAATCCACGCCCCCAATCCCAATGGAGCCTGCAGAGGAAGGTGAGAGTAAGAAACTGGAACGGGGACGTTAACATAGAAACGAACGTGACCCAACGGCACAAGCGCCCTGGGCTGTGTTCGTTTAAGAACTCCTCTCCTGCATTCAGGTCCTGTTTCTAACGGGAGCTGATGGGGTCGAGCTCCACCATCACTTGGAAATCCCGTGACTGCCCACAGGGGGGGATTAGACAGCTCGCTAAGGACCAGGCCAGCCTCGCCGAGTTGAAGTGAAGAGTCATTACCAGCTTTCAGTATTTCTCTGCCGACCGCCAGCTCCCCGGCCTGGCCTCTGCACAGCTCCAGCAGCGTGGACACGGACAGCTGGCTGGTGCGGCTGCAACGACAGGCGGCAGACGGGCTTGGGTGAGACACGCGGAAGGAGCAGGAGGGCCAGGCCTCGGGAGAAGGGAGGCTCCCAGGACTGTGCCCTCCACCTCAGAGCCTGTGTTCACGTCGCCATACGTCACACGCGCACGCCGTTCACCCCACTCAGTGTCACCCCAGGACATCCCGGGCTGACCGCAGAGCTGCCGGAGCAGCCAGCAGATACGGTAAAGGGCGTGTTCTCACGCTCACATCTTGTTAAAACAAAACTGAAGCTCCTCCCAGTGTTTCTTATGAGGTTCGTTCAAGCGGCCAGGCAGGCACCCGACTGTGAGAAGGCAGAAAGCGGGCAGCAGCACACATGCCACAGAAGCCACGAGTCTCAGAACAACGCCTGTCCCACTGCTGACGACGACATGGTCTCCTATGCGCCTGACAAGCTGCCGCTCGCCCCCGGCTCTCAGACATGTGTTCTCTCTGAGCAACGAGAACACCCTGCACACGTGCCGTCTGGCCGTGAGCAGCAGCTGTGAGCAGGGGCGGCGGGCGGAAGGCCGGAGCCAGCACCTGGTTCCGAGACCTCTACGGACGGGGACTCGGGACAGTCAATGCTCTCACTGCGAGGTCTGGGGGACACGGAGACGGGCCGCTCAACACCTGCTCCCTAGCCGTGCTGCTCAGCAAGGGCTCCCCACTCGACGGGAAGGAACCGAGTCTGACCAGCACCGCCGCGCTCACCAGAGCTGTCCCCACCTCCCTCCTCGTGCGTCTCTGCCCCGACAGGGCTGTTCTCGTCCCTTGTCGATGTTCAAGGATGACGCAGGGATAGATGGGACTGGGGGTGGGGTCGTTTGACATAATTAGAGTAAAAGTTCATTACACAGAAAGGGCTTCTGTGGGGTCCTGAAAAGGCGAAGCAGGTGCAGTGATTTCATTGGTCCCTATGCCGTGGACTCCTCCCTAAGATGCGGTCACACCTGTGGTATGTACACGGCTGGCGTCCTTACCAGGGGACCCCACAGCCTCACCGGTCACATGCATCCGACCCTCCCGGGCGAGACTGGCCCATCGGGCGGCCTTACCTGTTGGCGTCTGCACACTTGACCAGGATGGTGTCCACGACCGGCCGCAGGAGCCTCTGCAGCTTGATCCGCTCGGCCAGGCTGTGGCAGGGCGTGTACACGAGCATGGCCCGCAGGGTTTTCTGAGGACGGAACGGAGGGTCAGTGCAACTACGTTTAAGAAACGTCAGCGACACCGCGCTCCTCAGGCAACGTGAGAAGCACAACAAGCGGCGACAGGAACAGACGACAACCACACGAAGTAACGACCGAAAGGCCAATGGGTGGCTAGGAGGGAACTCTGAGCTGTTTCTGCACCTTTTTCAAGTCTGATTAGTTTCAAAGTGAAGTCAAAAACAGATTTAAAAAAAAAAGAATAGGAGCTGCCCTGATGGAGCTCCCGCGGCCAAAGCAGGAGGAACCTGCTCATTCAAGTGTCCTATGTGGACACTAACGCATGAGGTCACTCAATTCTGGCCCCAAATGCAGGTTCAGAACCACTGCGGGCACCACTCAACCAGAAGATGCCTTAGGCCAGTGGTTCTCAACCTTCCTAATGCCACAACCCTTTAATACAGCTCCTCATGTGGTGGTGACCCCCAACTTCATTGTTACAAATTGAACATAATTAAAGCATAGTGATGAATCACAAAAACAATATGTAATTATATGTGTTTTCCGATGGTCTTAGGCGACCCCTGTGAAAGGGTCGTTCGTCCCTAAAGGGGTCGCGACCCACAGGTTGAGAACCGCTGCCTTAGGCACAGCGGTTTAGGAGGGTCAGGAAGAGACTGCAAGTGGGAGCAGGAAAAACAATGAGTTTTCAAACCAAACCGGGTAGGACTTCTTCTACCGCAAGTTCTGCACTGGGGGCACCGTGACCTCAGGACTTCAGCAGACCCGACTGGGAGGAGAGGGTGCTCCCAGGACCGTGGGTGGAGGCCAAGGGTGCGGCTGAGCATCCTACCCGCCCAGGACAGCCCTGCCTCCCACGAAGAGCTGCGTGGCTCCATGGTGCAGAGGCCGAGAACCTGCGCCCACCCTGCTCTCCACTCAGAGGGGGAAGGTCAGACCAGCCTCCACAGATCCACGCACGGAGACAGCTTCCCACGGCGTGAGCCAGGAAAACAACGCGGCTGTGGTCTAGGTCACGGGACCTCGTCTGTGAGAACACCCCTGAGTCCACAGTGCTCACTAAGTCCGTCCCCTCAATGGCTACTCAGATGCATTTACCCGTCACCGGTCACTGCTAGCACCCCACAAGTCCTGTGAGCTGGGTCGTGGGAAGTAAGGAAAATGTAAAGATGTGGACAGCGAGACAGCAGGCTGCTCTGGAGGGGAGAGTGAGCAGTCTGCGAGGAAGCCCCACCCGGTTAAACAGTGGAACCCGATGGAGGGTGAAATGGAAATGGCAATTTCCCGGGATTACGGAATGAAAACAAAATGTGGATTTTCCCGAGTTAAATTAGGTGATGTGTTACTGGGTCTTAAAAACGAGACTAGAAACCATCGAACACCAGCCACCCGCCCACGACACGTGGTTAGGGAGGGAAGCTACTTACTAAAGCGGCAACGTACACTTTGTAGACAGGGTCGGCGCAGACCATGGACAGCACGCTGCAGCAGGCCCCCACCACGTCGCCCGCGGGCGGGGAGGGCGCGCTGCTGGCCCCGGCCCCCGGGCTGCTCCGGCCCCCGCCCCCCGAGTGCCCGGTGCTCTCCCCGTGGGCCAGCAGCAGCGCCCCGCTGACGTCGTGGGAGAGTCGCCGCAGAGCCATCTCGCGGACGTTCCAGTTTCTAGAAAACAAGCAGCCAACGAGCTCCGTCCCAAACACCTGCAACCAAACACAGCACCTCAGTGGAAGAAAGGAGCGGCCGGAGTCTCCTCTCATCACCAGGGAAAACTGGCCTTTCTTTCACACATGTGTGTCTACATATGTGTGTGTTTGAAACTTCAGAGAGAGGAAGGGAGAGAGGGATAGAAACATCACTGATAAGAGAGAATCATGGACCGGCTGCCTCCTGCACATCCCTTCTGGGGATCGAGCCCGCAACCCGGGCTTGTGCCCTGACCGGAAATTGAACCCTGACCTCCTGGTTCATAGTTCCATACTCAACCACTGAGCCACGCCGCTGTAATTTTTTAGATGTTATTTTTAATTGATAAATTGGGCATTTCTTTTCTTAAAAAATATCTTTATTGATTTCATAGAAGGGAGAGGGAGAGATAGAAACATCAATGATGACAGAGAATCATGGATCGGCTGCCTCCTGCATGTCCCACACTGGGGATTGAGCCTGTAACCTGGGCATGTGCCCTGACCGGGAATTGAACCCTGGCCTCCCGGTTCACAGGCTGACATTCAACCACTGAGCCTCGCCAGCCGGGAGACTGGGTATTTCTTAAACCTTCACCGCACCACACAATTTCGAGTACGTCCAGCCACTTAAAAACCGTAAGGAGGACCCTGCCGGGCGGCTCAGCTAATCGGAGCATCGCCCTGTGCTCTAAAAGGCTCAAGCGGGCCCTAACCGGCTTGGCTCAGTGGATAGAGCGTCGGCCTGCGGACTGAAGGGTCCCAGGTTCGATTCCGGTCAAGGGCATGTACCTTGGTTGTGGGCGCATCCCCAGTAGGGGGCGTGCAGGAGGCAGCTGATCGATGTTTCTCTCTCATCAATGTTTCTAACTCTCTATCCCTCTCCCTTCCTGTTGGTTAAAAATCAATAAAATATATTAAAAAAAATAAAAGGCTCAAGCGGGAGACAATCGATTGATGTCTGTCTCTCTCTCTCTCTCTGAAATCAATGAAAAAATCATAAGGAATTTTAGCCTCAGGTTGAACTGTAATTATCAGCTGCGGTGAACTCAGGAGTGACTCCAGTGAGTGGATGGGCACACGCGTGTCACACTTATTTCTGTGCTCCTCTGCTTAACAGCAACACGGCAGGGAAGACCCAGCTCCCCGTTTGCGTCATGGGAGTTTACGGAGAAAAACAAACAAGATCAAGAAAAGCCGCCTCAGGAAAGGCCCCAGGGGTAGGTGGGAGGGGCCTTGTCCCACAGGTGACCGTGGTGAGTCCAAGGCTTTTACTCGAATTCGTCTTGTACAAGAGTTAGATAAACTAGACAGAACAGGTGGGACTATAACCAAGGAGTGAAAAACCAAGACGAAAGCAAAATTCGTGTTCAAACCAGCGAGGGTGAAGCGGCGTCTGTGTGAAGGTGCGTGTCATCACCTGTGAAGCCACCGAGAACCCGGCAGGAAGGGGACTGGGTCTCGAGATGGCGGGCCAATCAGCTACAAGTAAACTTAACACCTACGATAACTTACATGGAAGATTTCTAAATATCAGAGATGAAGAGACAGTTCTGGGGAAAACAAGTGATGTATTTACCTGTGTGTTTGTTATAAAAGTGACATAAAAGCAAACGAATCAACTAGAAATAGGGGACCGATTCTGCGCCCGGCATGTTAGCGTATGGCTAAGCCCCAGTTCTGTCTCCTGGGACCTTCTTCCTAAGAAACTGGGAACGTGCAGCCTCGTCCAACCTAGAGCTTCTGCAAAACCAACCAGACCACGGCCCGGAATCACCAATATCTCCGTGGCGACGCCAGAGCTCTCCTGGGGACTCGGAAAGGGGCAGGCGAGGGCCTATGCAAATGCCACGAGTGAACCAGGCAAAAGAAATCAGATCCACTCACTACGTTTGCAGATGTTACTAGATTCGTAATAGGTTGCTAACATAATAGGTTGCTGAGAACAGAGAATTCAAAAGCTGCAGGATATGCAGTGAGAAAGGGAAGAAATCCTAACGGTGCACAAGCGTGAGGAGTTACTGTGCCTGTTCACAAATGTAAGAGCAGGAAACAGAACTTAGCAGATGATCAAAAACATTCCACTCCTTTGTCTCCTGAAGACACTGTCTGCTTTGAACTCTATTTAAAACTAACGGACTAAACAACCAAGCAACTGAAATTCCAACTGACCGAGGACAAAAAGCATCAGTCGGCAGAGAAGGCGGAGGAAGGAAACCCTTCCTATGAAAATGGCCGAGAGGAGAAATGCCGCCCGTCGGCTCTCACACACTCGCCCGTCGGCTCTCACACACTCGGCAGCGAAGCACCTGCTACAGCGGGCGGGCGGCACGGGGAGGAGGAGCAACAGGTGAGAATGATGACGAACCCAGCGGGATGGACTGGACACGGGCAGGAGGGCCCTGAGGCCTGGAGTTGGACAACCGTTCGTCTCTGCTCAGACAGGAGTTTCTGGAGACGCTGACGCGGACGCTCCATGAAGCGGCACAGCCCCATCACCAAAGGGGCCAATGTCTCCAGGCAGAGCCAGCCCGTCCTTACTGTCAACACCGGGAGACACGCGGGCTCACCTGGATCCAGGGCTCAGCCAGGTCTCTGTAGGCAGCAGGGATGTGCTGAGCCCCGTAGTGCGTGAGGCCGGAGCTGCCTTCCTGGTCTCTGTGCTGCGGTCCCGCCAGCGGAGGCTGTGCCGGGGGCTGCGGGGCCGCCCGCAGGGAGGACGGGGAATCCGCGGGGCTGGACAGCTCGTGACTAAGTGAAAAAGCAACAACTTGCTAACGATAACCGACAGATGCAATAACACCCGGGACCCTGCGGCCGTTCCGAGACTCACCTGTAGAAATCGTGGGACCGCCACTTGGACCTGCAGAGGGGACAGATCAGAGGCTCCCTGTTCCTTCGACATTCCTCTGCCCCTGGGAAAAGAATAAACCTCATTATTCATCGTTATGCGTCGCGATTGTGCACAGTGGCCAGTACAGGGTCACAGACAGAGGGAACCTCGGACGCAGCACCGACCCGGAAGCAGGCAAAGCAGCAGGAAGTGCCACGTCATCAGTGATCGCACAGCTCTGCTACTGTGTTTCAAACCATCTGCCACTCAGTGCCCTGGCCCATCCTCCCCGCCTCGCTCTGAGGTTGGTCTGTGATCTGTCCACCCCCCCCCACCCCCGCCTGTGCGCCTTCCAGATCCTAGTTGCGCTTCCTCTCCGCACTCCGTCCGTCCAGCCCTCCCGCGGGACTCCATCTCTTCACTACCACATCTCAGCTCGTGACGGACCGAACCTCCAAGCCGTGCACACTCGTCAGGGGCCCTAACAACAGTCAGGGGAGGGGAGGGAGGACCGTGTACAGGTCACGGAGGGAGGCGGTGGCGCCACCTACAGATGGACATGCAGTGGTGGTGCAGCTTGTTGCGGCAGCCGTCCTCGCACACGGTCAGGCTCTCCTCGTCCAGCATGCCCAGCAGGCAGATGGGGCACAGCTGCTCCTCCTCGTCCTTGAGGCTGCAGGGGCGAGAGGCAGGGTGAGAGGGCAGGGTGAGAGGGCAGCGTCAGCTGGGCGAGGGGCCGAGCCAGCGCCACAGGAATGTGGCCTCAGAGTGCGACCGAGGAATCCCGCTTGGCAGCACCCGTGTGCGAGCCCCTGTCACTCCATCTTCCTTCAGACTCACACCGTGCGCATCTGCAGGCCTTTCCTGGCTACGGATACGATGTAGGAACTACAACTTCAGAGGTAAGTAACCCGGCATCCTGCCTGGCATCTTCTGAATAAACAAACTGCTGTGACTCTACGCGCACACGCCGCACGCCCCACCTCAAGGCTGCGAGGGCTCAGCAGTCCGCACCCGAGCGAGGGCCACTTCACACCTCTGCTGGGTGTGCGAACGGCCCATCGCTCCTAGAACACATCTCTATCGCACACACCTTCATCTGGGCTTCCAGGAACATGGCGTGAAGGAACAGAGACAACACACGCGCCTGGGCGTGTCCACTGCAGTGCTACTCAGCACAACGGGAAAAGCCAACCACATGCACATCAGGAGGTTAAGAAAGGCAGGTCCCCAGACACGCTGATGGGAGGAGAGCGGCACAGCCACCGCCAGGCACCATGACGCCTTTACAAAGGACCAGGGCCCACAAACAGTAACCAGGAAGATGCCCGCGGAGACCATATGGGGATGAAAGCAGGTTTCTGAGTGAAATAGTCAGAGGAAGACAAGTATCACACGATCTCACTCATATGTAGAATCTAATGAGAAAAATAAACTGATGAACAAATAGATCGAGACATGGAAGCATGAAAGACCGCAGAATCTCAGAGGGAAGGGGTCAGGGGGAGAGAGATCGACCAAAGGACTAGATGCACAGATGCCCAGCCGTGGACCGACAGCAGAGCAGTGAGGGCCTGGGGAGGGGTCAATGGGGGAAGCGAAGGGGGAACAATCTGTAATACTTTCAACAGTAAAGATAAAAGAAAAGAAAGCAGCATGATAGAACTCAAACTTGTATAGGATGGTACCATTTGTGGCAAAATCGCCACTTTATTGTGCATACTTGAATTATATTGTCTACATATATGGATATTCCTAATATACAAAGTGCTTTAAAAATCAGTAAGAAAAATACTAATAACTCACTAGTAAAATGGGCAAAGAAGATAAAAAGGCAATAAAACGAATAACCATGAGAAAAGGACCAAGTGCATATTGAATTAATGAATCCATTTGTCCTTTGGGGCGAACAGTCTGACAGATACGATGGATTAGGCTGCGACATGCCCTGGTCCCCACAGACACGGCTGGGAGAGGGCGGCCCCCACGACCCGCGGGCGGTGCAGCCGGCGAGAGGGCTCTCGGGACCTTCATGATGTGCTGAGCGGCTTCTGAAACCATCTGAGCAGAGGGCAGGGACTAGTATTAGCCTGCGGCCAGGTTGTCAATAAAGTTTTATTGGAACAGAGTCACCTCTGTCCACTCACAGGTCATCTGTGGCTCCTTCAGCTACCAGGGCAGAGCTGAGCAGCATGGGCGAGGCTCACCGCCCTCCAAGCCCAAAGTATGTAACAAGTAAAGTCCCTGCAATCACACCACCTATCAGTACCCGGTACAGCTTTTACTCATCCCAACAGTTAGCACCTGCAGTGCCTTTTACATATAGAAATGGGGTTCATGCATGTAGTGTTAGGGCCTGGACTCTGTTTGATGCTGTTCAATATTCTTCACAAGTGTAACTTTAATGGCCGCACGAACGATTCAGAACACGAGTGTGCTTCAACCTTTCTCGCTGGGTGTCTAAGCTGTTCCCAATTTTAATATCAGGAGACACAGCCGTCTCTGCCGGTCTGTGCATTTCTCAGATTAAAACTTTCTTCTTAAAGAGAAGCACGGGCCTCTCTGGTGTGAATGTCCTTGCCCAGTGGACGGAGCGTTTCAGTGCCTGACCAGTACCCACCTGCTCTCCGCACTGGCCGTGGCCGTGCTCGGCGAGGACAGCGTGTGGGAGCTGGACATGCGGGACACGAACTTCTGGATGGTGCTACGAGAGGGAGCTTTGATCCTCGAGCTACGCCTGCTGTGATATTTCTGGAACAAACTCTCAACCTACCATTGAAGAGAGAGTAACAATGACATTTGTGCCATAATATACACAGGAACAGTCCTAGAGGTTGAATTATTTGTGTTTTGTTTCAAAGTTTTTCATGAAGACACCTAAGAGCTTCAGAATGAAGAACACACACACCTTACCATGGACAGTGTGACTACAGCCGGCAGCGTTTATGGCTTTAACACACACCTTACCACGGACAGTGTAACTACAGCCGGCAGCGTTTATGGCTTTAACACACACCTTACCATGGACAGTGTAACTACAGCCGGCAGCGTTTACTGGTCTTAATACACACCTTACCACGGACAGTGTGACTACAGCCGGCAGCGTTTACTGGTTTTCAGACTAGAAGACTAATTCATCAATGGATTATAAGAGAACTACTTATAGCCTGGCACCTACTAAATGACAGCTTAAATTGAGATCTCATGGAAAATTTTTAGAAATATATCATAAAAATTTGTTGACAAGTTTACTCTAAAGCATTTATTTAAAATTACCTCAAAATTCTTCAAAGTTTTCCTCCACAACATCGGGTCGGAAGGTTCCAGCTGAAACACGCGGAGCATGACGAACAGCAGGTGGATGCAGAAGGCACCGCGCCCGCAGCTGCAGTTCTGCGGGGACACGGGGATGTGCTCTAGAAGGCTCAGCGAGCACTTCTTTAAAAGTATCTCCAAGTCTGTTGTACTCAAGTTTCTATTAATTGAAAGGCAAGGAAGTCTACAGCTATCTCCACAAATTAATCTCTGATTTTTGGTAAATTTATTAAATAGAACAAATTTGTAGTCTAAAGTACATTAACTCAAGAGTAAAAAAGTTCATAAATACATTAAAAATAGGTATTAGGCCGAAACCGGTTTGGCTCAGTGGATAGAGCGTCAGCCTGCGGACTGAAAGGTCCCAGGTTCGATTCCGGTCAAGGGCATGTACCTTGGTTGCGGGCACATCCCCAGTGGGAGGTGTGCAGGAGGCAGCTGATCGATGTTTCTCTCTCATCGATATTTCTGACTCTCTATCTCTCTCCCTTTCTCTCTGTAAAAAATTAATAAAATATATTTAAAAAAAATAAAAAATAAAAAAATAAAAATAGGTATTAGCGGCCTTAGCTGGTGCGCTCAGTGGTTAGAGCATTGGCCCGCCACCAGAGTCTTGGGTTTGATTCCCAGTCAAGGGCACGTACTTGGGTTGCAGTTTTTTAAAAAAATAATTCTTTATTGTTGAAAGTATTACATGTGTCCTTTTTTTTAATCCCTTTGACCACCCCCCCACCCCGCCATTGTCTGTGTCCATGGTTATGCATATGAATTGCAGGTTGATCCTCAGCCCGGGTCAGGGCATGTGCGGGAGGCAACCAATGATGTTTCTCTCCCCGACTTTCCACTCTCTCTAAAATGGATGGGAAAAATATCCTCAGGTGAGGATTAAAAAACAACAAAAATTGTTTATTAGCCCAAAATATATTCTAAACTCACGCGTTAGTTTACTGAATTTCAGAAAGCTGTAGTGCATAACCTGAGCGGGTGGCGGTCGGAATAGAGACCACGCGGACCAACCTGCGGCCCGATGAACACGCGGTACTTGTTGTCTGGGCTGTCGCCTCCAATCAGGAAGGAGTTGGGGCCGATCTGCTGCAGCAGGTAGAGCCGGGCCCGCATCACCTTGTTCACCCGGCGGCTGGTCTCCTCGGGGCTGTACGGCGAGAAGCCGTCGGGGGACGGGGCTCTGCGCGGAGGCGTGGTCCTCCCGCTCTGAGACGGCACAGCATCGCGTGTATTAGGAGAACGGCTCACTTCTCCAAGGAAACAACCCCCCATGTCCTGCCAGCCGCCAGGGGCATTTCACATCTGACATCACGGGACAGAACGCGTGTCCGACGCACCTGAGCCCACCCTCTCCCAGGCGGGCGGTCGGTCACACACGCGTCTGAGGGTCCCAGAAACAACACGTTTGCTAAACACGAGCTTACCGGCACCGGGGACGCGCGCTTCCTCCTCACTCCGGGAGACTCGGCCTTCACCGGGCGCCCGGCCGGAGAGCTGCCGGGGGACGGGCTGCGGCGGCCTTTGGGAGCTGGGCACACGCTCGCCTGGGCCTCTCCTTGCGACTCAGCCGCCACGCTATTCATTTCAGATCCATCTCCTTTGACAGGGATTGGCTTTACCACCTACAGGAAATGCCAGAGTCCTGGTGACTTAAAAACATAGAAGTAAACCTGAACGTCACAGACAAGACATGAACCCAGTGAGGCTCACTGCACACATTGAACGGCAGCTCACCCGCTGTCACCGAGCAGGACTTCAACCACGAAGGCAAGATGTTTCCCCGACAGACGCTGGGGAAATGTTTATCTTTCCGAAGGGGATGCAGTTACCAAACCTGCCGTTCCTAAACCTGGGCTTTCAGACCCGGCCCAGCCGCGAGCCAGTGCCGACCCTGCGGCCTCAGGCCAGTCCCAGCTCAGCCAGCCAGCCCGTCCCCCTCTCCTCCGTCCACTGGCCATCGAGCATCTGCAGTGCGGCCAGTGTGACCGAGGAATGAAATTCTTACTTTTATTCATGTTTAAAGTTAAACAGGCACATGGGGTGAATTCAGGGCTAATCACTGGGCAGGGCTGTGGTTGAGGGGTTTCCAATACCAAACGAACGGTTTGCTCGGTAACTTTTATGATTCTAGCCACTTCCCTGCCACACACACGCGTGCACACACGCACACACGCATCTCCAATGGCATCTGTTCGTAAAGAAGGAGCAGACACCGTGGTGAGCACGGGCCCTGGCCCTCCGTGAGGCAGAGGCGGCACGTCTGGGTCTGAGGCAGGCCTGCCCACCTTGCTGCGCGCGGCTTTCCTGCGCCTCACAGACGTGCTTTCTACAAACGAAGGCGCCCCCTCCACCTGCAGAAAGACCTCGGCTGCTCCGCTGGGTGGCTGGGGCCGACCTGGCGTCTCTGAGGCCGCCTGGACTTTACAGGGAAAACCGCGGCCTCTCCTAACCTGGGCTCTGGGCTGCTGCCCCCACCTGGGCATCCTTTTAACTGATCTCAAACCCGAGTCTACTTCATGTTTTCTGATTTCCTGAAAGATTCCTGGAATTAAGATCCTTGGATCCTACCTTAGCGATAAAGCATCAGAAGAAAATTTGAAAGACTGCTTTTCTTTTTAAAGTTCTAAGACCAGTGGGACTCTAAGGCTTTCAGGTGCTGGCAGTAGGGGGCAGTGCTGCCCAAGCATTCCGGCCCGCAGGCTCCCACTCCTGGCTCCCACCCAAGCAAACCGCCTGTGCACTTGGACTGAACTCCCACCAGCCCCCAGCCGACGCCCCTTCCTCCCGCCCTGCGGCCCCACTCACCACCGGGCCCCTGCGGCTCCTGCGCTCCAGCCACTCGTGCCGCCAGGCGGGCATGCAGGTGGCCTTCAGCCTCTCGCGGATCACACGCTCCTCCGGCCGGTCCTCCATCCTGTGCAGCCCCCGCAGCGTGTCCTTGCTCTCCATCTCCGGCCTGCAGTGGGCGGGGCAGAAGGTGACAGGAGAGAAATAATCTGTGAGAACAAGTAAAAGAAGAGTTTATCCTTTCCATGGACACGTAACTAAAAAGGTCACGGCTACACCCGGGCACTTCAGAGTGCGTGTGAGCATCACTGGCCCACGTCCTGCTCGATGCAGAGTTCACAGGCGCTAGGGCTGCCTGGGAGCACGGCTCACGCCGCTAAACAGGAAGGCCCCAACCAGTGGTCAGCAAACTCATTAGTCAGCAGAGCCAAATACCAACAGGACAACGACTGAAATTTCTTTTGAGAGCCACATTTTTTAAACTTAAACTATATAGGTAGGTGCATTGTTATTAACTTAATTAGGGTACTCCTAAGGCTTAGGAAGAGCCACACTCAAGGGGCCAAAGAGCCGCATGTGGCTCGCGAGCCACAGTTTGCTGACCACAGCCCCAACCCGTCCTGCTCGCCAGCACTCACCCAGGGAAACTCGGAAATGCTCAAGCAGAACCCTACGCGTCCACTCTAACTTTGATGTATTTCTTAGATGGTTCGTCCTGAGCTTGGGAACACTGTTAGTCCACAGCCAGTGGCGGGAGAGACACGGACGTGTCCTAAGGGATCGGGTGATGGCCTGGGGGGCACACACTTCTCCCTCCCAGCAGCCCCCCCAGGCGGCACTGCCGGGGCCTGGGCCCGGGAGTCCTGGCAGGGACACAGCTGGGGGTGGCGGGACCTGGACCGAAGCTGGTGGGCTTGAGTCAGCGTGGCGGCTGTCACTTCTAATCACCGAGTCCTGGGAACAAGGCCGGGCCCAGGTGTACTCAGCACACGTGACACCACGCAGCCGTTTAACCCATAGTTTCCCTGTCCCTTTGGGACATAAAAAGATTCCAAAGAAAACAGGAAGAACTTCGAAGGACTTTCCTATTTCTAAATTAGCGCACAGTAAAGACGCTCTGCAATCCCTGCAGACACAACAACAGGAAGTTCACAAAAGGCGGAGAGCCACTGGGCCGGGCCAGACCACCGAGGCAGCGGCTTCCGATCGCCCTTCACAGAGCGCGCGCAGACCCACGTGCTCACGGCACACGCCGCGCGCAGGGATGTGTGTGCGCTACAGATCTCCGCCGCTGGCAGAGGTCAGAGACGGACACAAACTCCGGAACCGCAGTGAGGAAGGGACGCGGTGCAGAAGCAGACACGAACGAAGAAAGAGTCTGGGCTGCTTTCTCTCATGAATCGCATTTTTGTTTAATTCTCCTCAAGACCCCGATGACGAAAAGGCACCTTTCTTGACCACAACATCCAGCGGGGAGGTCCCCTTGGCAACTCCGCGGGCTCCGGGGTCGCCAGTCACCCACGGAGGCAAAGGGCGCGCGGACCGCCCGGCGGACGAGCGGAGACTGGAGTGAGCGCCACGCCCGGCTGTGCTCCTGCCCTGCTAAGCCGAGACCGGACATGGCAACGCCTCTGCCCTCCTCACCCCTCGGCCCCCGAGGAACCCAGCACCCGCGGCGGGTCCATCACAGCCTCCCTCCCGGCTGTGCCTGTGCCCAGGCGGGTCCGGGACGCACCCCGGGGACAGCCGTCCGCAGTGGCGCTGAGACGTCCCCATACACCCCGTGCGCTCACAGGGGAACGTAGGACAACCCTCCACGTGAGCGTGACTGACCCGGGGCAGTGAGAGCACAAGCATCCGTGTGGGCGCCGGTCAGGACGACGCTAAAACCTGCGGGGGAGGGGGACCCGAGGCCACAGACACACCAGCTGGCGGGGAGCAGCCAGGGTCAGCAAAGCCCACAGGGACCTGGGAAAATCGGGCAGATCAAGGTCGGGGCCGAGGAAATGAAGGTCCTAGGAGAGTAGCACCTGCAGTGAGAAAACACTGGTTGTGAACAGCAGCCAAGGAGACAACCTCGCCGTCAGCACAAACACAGATCAGAGACGAGCCAGCGTGCGGTCAGGTCTGACGGCCGAAGCCCCATGAGCTCACCGACCTGCCACAGGTTAGGAACCGAATCGATGGGAATGTTCACACGACAAGTCACAACAGTCAGGCCTGGACAGACATTGGTTTTGTGAGTTTGTAAGAGGCGCCATGTCACAGATCAGATGACACCTCAGCGACGGAAAGAGAAGGCCCCGCAGGCCCAATGGGCCAAGGCCGCCAGAAGCCGCCAGCTGTCCCGGACGCTGCTCCTCCAACTCAACCCTTTTCAGAAACGCTGCTACTCAAGCACCAGTCACCTCGGCCGGCCCAGGGCAGACCCGGCTCTCACCTCGCCAGCACCTGGGACCCCACAGGCTCAGTGACCTGCCTCGCTGGCCCACAGCCTCCAGCGCTCTGAGCTCTTTGATATTCGGAGCTGAACGTTCCATTGTTAACTCCACCTTTGCTGTGTCTTTGATGCTTGACAAGAACCTTCAGAAACCTTTGGAGAAACGGGGCCTGTGAGCAGCCTCTTCCTTAACCTCCGAACACGGACAGGATGTGAGCGAGGAAAAGGATGCAACCTGCTACAGTGTTTGTCTAAACGCGTGTTTCCTTTCAAGAATCCCCCTGGGTGCTGGGATGTGTAAGAGACGAGTGATACATAAACATGGAGGGAGGGTCAGACGCCCTCCCCCCACGCGGGCACGGCAGCGTGTCCGCCTCCAGCCCAGGGGCGGTGCAGGCTGCAGCCACCTCCCGGGACCCTCCCTGTCGCCCTCTGGCTCAGCTGGTCAACAGGTGCAGCAGGAAAACCCAGAGCAGAAACCTATGCTGGCCGTCGTGCCCTCAACACAGACCCTCAGCTTCCCCAGACCCAGCACCGCGAACAACCGTGGGAGAGACTGACAGCCGGCCGGGGAGACGGGAGCGTCGCCGGCGCAGCCCACGAGAGAAGGGCGTCAGCGGAGGCCCCGACTGTCACCAAGGCCTGTCCCCGGCCCAGCCACTCCCTCTGCCGAGGACTCAGGTCTGCGGTGAAGACGATGACATCAGCCAAAGACACCCTGACGAGCCATTTTCTCTTAAAAAGTCTGGACGCCGAGAGGAGAGCCCCAGCCTGTGGGACTGAAAGGGGCCCCTTCGCACGTGAGATCCACCGACCGCACCACCGGCCTCCGTAGGAAACACCTCTGCGTGCCCAGCCTGAGGGACGAGGGACGAGGGGGCGGGAACAATGGTGCCTGGCGCCCACCTGAGCCAAACACGGCCCATGTGCCAACGGCAGCTCAGGCCTCGTGAAGTTCCCCGTAGAACCGAGTGCGTCACCGGCTCCGCGCTCGCCTCTCCCTGAGACACCACCTTCTTCTCGTCAGGCGTGTGGGTCTGCGACCCAGGAACCTCCTGGGTGACCTGCGGCCCAGCCGTGGGGACAGGGTCCCAGGAGATCCTGACCGTGTCCTGTGCTCCCAGCCCTCCAGGTCCTGGACTCACTGTGCCCAGCGGGGCTCCCTGAGCGACGGGACCCCGTGAGCACCTGGAGTGGGAGGGGGGCTTTCGGCTGACAAGGTGCCGGCTCATGCTGCTCCGATGCTGTCGGCACAGCTGGTTTGGAGACACAAACTCCCCCTGAGACACCTGCCGCCTGGCTGACGCCTGGGAGGGCTCAGGAGGGAGCGGACACCCTGGCACGTGTGGCATCCCCTGCAGCGCCCGCCGGAAGCAAGAACTAAAGGTGAACCGCGTCCAGCAACCTTCCCTCGCTAGGTGGCGCCCTTCCCCCGAGGATGGAAGGGAAGGCAGCGCACCGGGCGCCCACCTGAGACGGCGCTGCCTCCTGCCGCCCCCAACGCCCTCACCCCCGCGGGCCCAGGTGTTCATAGCTGTGCCCCTTCCTTCCCGAGCCGAGAGCCACGCCTGAGGAGGACCAGCACTGACCGATGCCTTTTAAACCGACGGTTCTGACTTACGACGCAGCCTGTATGTGCCCATCACCCCCAGGTCCTCGTTTTAACGAATTCAGTTATAAAAGAACAAGACGGGTGGAAGTGGGCAAGTGACTGCTCCACACACAAGCACATCATCCTGTGGCTTCTGCTTCCAAACACGACGGCTGCTGTTCACTGCTGTGCGAGTGAACCTTCTCCTGACCTCGAGTAACCTTGACTCATGTCCTTGTCCTTCGGCTGATGCCAACTCAGAGCCTCTCAGCTGGCGACGAATGAATGTGGCCGGTGCTCAGTGGGCGGGACCGCCATCCGGTTCGAGTCCCAATCAGGGCACATAGCCAGGCTGCGGGTCCCTGGTCAGGGCGTGTGCGAAAGGCAGCCAATCGATGTTTCTCTCCTCTCTCTCCCATCTCTCTCTGTTTCTCTCCAAAATCAACACAAACATATCCTCGCGTGAGGCTCTAATAAGATAGAACATGAGGAAGGAAACCCGCCTGCCTTCCTGGGGCCCTGGTCCCACGTCCCCTCAGGTTCAGGGCCACCCTCCTCGGAGCAGCTGTCGCAGACGCCGCCTCCCACAGGGGCCGCCCCTCGCACTCAGTCTGGGTGTCATCCCCGCCCCACGGGCAGGGGCGCCCGTCAGAAGGGCCGCCAGTGCCCACACCTGGCTGGGCGGTGCCTGAGGGCGGCCGTGGGCCCTGACTCCTGTCCCCGCCCTCAGAGCAGCCGGGAGAGGAGGCTCAGTGAGGGGACGCCCCCCCCCCCCGCCCCCCGTCTCCATCTCCCATTTCCTGTCCTCACTCCGACAGCCCTGGCCCATCTGCACTCACACACGGCTGGGAGGAGGCTCCAGGCCAGAAAGATCTGGAAGACGTTCGATGAGCTTCCGGAGGCCCTGGTAACAGTAGCCACCACAGTTCTCGGCAAACTGCAGAGAGAAGCTGCGGCTGTCCTGTGGCCAATGGGAAAGGGGCCCAGAAACTCCCCGTGAGTCTGTGCCCGAGAGGGACCCGCAGACCCAGACGACACCCAGCCGGGAGCCAGGCGACGGGGAGAAAGGGAGGGGCTGGGACCCATGTCCAGGGGTGGGGGGGTCTGGGCAGGAGGGGCTGGCACCCACACCCAGGCTCCCTGGACCGGCCTCGCCCGTCGGGGGTGCAGCTGGCAGGTGCACAGAAACCACAGCAGAAGCACGAAGAGCAGGCACCTGCCCGAACGCCGGCTCCGCCCGCTGGGGGAGCAGAGCAGCAGCTGGTGCTGAGGGCACAGGGCAGCTCAGGGTCAAGCCCACGGGAACCAGGAACATGAGGCTGGCGGCTGGGACCAGCTCTGCCCCGTCCCGGGTCCTGCTCGTCACACACTTTGCTGAGGGGCCGACGCTCACCAGTAGCGGAGGCGCCGTTGGCAGCAGCTTTCCCGCCATTCGCTGCTCGGACCCGAGATGGCGACCGTCCCCCGTGCAGGGGCCTGGCTGTCCGGAGCCACAGGCGAGGCTGCGTCACCGCTCCCGAGGCGACGAGACCAACGCCAACTGCCCGTCAGCGTCCCCCGTCCGCTGCCGACCACGGCCGCACCGCGGCTGCGCGACGGCCAGGCACCCACAGGACACGAGGAAGCAGGGCCGACACCGCTTTCCTAACACAGACCCTCTGTCACCACGAAGGCGCCCACGGAGCAGCCGCCCAGGGGCCGCCACCCGTCCCTTCAGCACAAGTTCGACCGGAGCAGGCGGCCCACACTGACCCGGTTAGAACGGGTCAGGACAGCATTTCTGCAGGAAGAGGGGAGAAGGCAGGGGCTGGACAGAGCCACCTCTGAACACATGGGCTGAGGGCAGGGCCACCGGCAGCGCCGGCGGAAGCCCCCCAGGGGGCCCCGAGCACGGCAGCACACGCTTCGGTCACAACGCGGTCCCCACGCGAGCGGGAGTCCCTCTGTCATCGCTGGTCCCCGGGGCCTGGCACGCAGCCAACGCTTCCTCAATTTGTTGAATGAATGAATGTTTTGTTCCCGCATCAGCTGCAATGATGAACTCAGAGAAGACTGCTATGGAGCATTTAGTAACCATGGAGACGCCATCACAGGCCGCTCCCGGGCACCCCGGCCGCCCCAGAGTCAGGGTTTCAGGAGCCGCTGCTACTTCACGGGAACCCTCCTTCCCCACCTTTCAGCCTGGGCTTCTGCCATCTTCCTGCCTCAAAACAACCCAACCCGACCAGCCCGAGGCTTCTTGCTGCACCAAGCCTTGGCTCCCTGTGTCCCCCCTTAAGGGAGCACTGGGCTCCAACACCAGCACCCACACACCCGCCGTGTGGAGACGTCTGCCGCCTGCCGTTCCCGCCCCGGTACCCGGTGCTGAGCATCTTCTCCTGGGACAGGTCCCCGCCCCCCAGGGCCACCTGTCCTGGCATCTCGGGCTCCCCAGGGCTTCCCTGCTCTCCCCCGGGAAACCCCGCACCCTCAGAGGGAGGAGTCAGGGTTGACAAGAGGAACCTGGGCCTACGGATCAAGGAACTCAAGTGCCCGCAGGACCTGCACCTGCTCATTCCTCCTCAGCCCAGCATCAGGGGCCTTCGGCCAGAGCTGGCGTCACAGGCGTAAACAGAGCTGAGGGACGTCCCCCCAGGGATGTCTCACACTCTGCCCGCCGGTAAGATTCCGTCCATCAGTTCCAGGACCTGAGCGGAGCCGCTCCTGCTGTGGGGGTGGGGTCTGGCCTCTCGCTGGAGAACTGCCTAAAGCGCTCACTCTCCTGCTCCTGTCCTGCTGCTCCATCACCCGGCGCAGGAGCGACGGCCGCCCTCTCGTCACACGCTTCGGGCACAGCCCAGCACTCACCCTCGGTTTCCTGCAAGTTTCCTTGAAACAAGG
>NW_005872175.1:85080-96605 GCF_000147115.1 Myotis lucifugus
GACGTCAGGGACCGTAGAGTGAAGGATGCATCGTGGCACAGAGCTGGTGTCATTTTTAACGAGAGACCTCTCGCGAGGTCAACACAAAGGTCGTATCGAAGGACTGCCAGAGGCCCAGGTGCGGGGGCCTGCGGGTTTGGGGGACGCAGGTCGGGAGGACCGTGGGTTGGGGGGACCGTGGATTGGGGGGCCCTCGGGTGGGGGGCCTGCGGGTTTGCAGGGACGAAGGTCGGGAGGACCGTGGGTGGGTGGGGGGCCTGTGTGTTCTCTCAGAGCTACCAGGGAAGATGCCTGAGAACACCCTGGGGGTGGGCATGTGCTGCTTGTGTGATGGGGAAGAGCAAACAACAGACGAGTGACAGTCACTGGGCAGAACTCTGTACCGAATGTCAGCCTTAGACTAATATCTGCGTGACGAGGGCACGGCCAGCGGGCTCGGGGAGCCGTGTAACGAGGGCACGGCCAGCGGGCTCGGGGAGCCGTGTAACGAGGGCACGGACAGCGGGCTCGGGGAGCCGTGTAACGAGTGCACGGATAGTGGGCTCAGGGAGCCGTGTAACGAGTGCACGGGCAGCGGGCTCGGGGAGCCGTGTGACGAGGGCACGGGCAGCGGGCTCGGGGAGCCGTGTGACGAGGGCACGGACAGCGGGCTCCGGGAGCCGTGTGACGAGTGCACGGACAGCGGGCTCGGGGAGCCGTGTGACGAGGGACGGACAGCGGGCTCGGGGAGCCGTGTAACGAGGGCACGGGCAGCGGGCTCGGGGAGCCGTGTGACGAGGGCACCCGGCTTGGTCACTGCTGTCACTGCTGCTCATGGCACGAGGCTGCTGGTGGAGGTGGGCTTGGCACAGGCCTGGCCGCCTGCACAGTTAGAAACGCTCTGGCTTCAGCTAATAGAAAGCGTGGCTCACGTGTCCACACCCACAGGGAACGACACCCTGTGGGCCAAGGTAACAACATGAGGAAGGACACGAGCCTGGAGATAAAAGTGAGGGTTAGGAACCCAACGTGAAAAGCGGATTTGATCACGTTTGCAAGCCCTGTCGATGCTCAGTAAGAGATCTGTCGTGAGGTTTGTCTCTAAGAAAGGCCTGAGCGGCCGGGGGGCGGGGGGGGGAGGGGAACGACAGGAACCTGGCTCTCCACAGAGTCCTGTGTACCCAGCTCGTTGCACACCCGCGCCAGCGAGACCCCAACACGTGCCGCTGGGAGGGAGAAGGCAGCACTGGAGCAAGGTGCGTGTGCAAGTGTGTGCACATGCGCTGGGTAAGAAACAAACAGAAAAGCAAGGCCACTTCCTCAGTGTACGGCCAGCCCACACGCTCTCCTCAGACATTAGTGATTAATCTAATGTGTTTTTAGTAATTAAAACCTGTGACACGGGCGTCAGGAGGAACCCTCAGCAAGAAGCAAGCATGTTACACGCGGATCCTGAGCACGCTACACGCGGATCCTGAGCACGCTACACGTGGATCCTGAGCATGCTACACACGGATCCTGAGCATGCTACACGCGGATCCTGAGCATGCTACACACGGATCCTGAGCATGCTACACGCGGATCCTGAGCACGTTACACGGATCCCGAGCACGTTACACACGGATCCTGAGCACGCTACACGCGGATCCTGAGCACGCTACACGCGGATCCTGAGCACGCTACACACGGATCCTGAGCATGCTACACGCGGATCCTGAGCACGCTACACACGGATCCTGAGCATGCTACACGCGGATCCTGAGCACGTTACACGGATCCCGAGCACGTCTCTGTAGCAAGCTGCTCACTAGAGAGAAGCTGACTTCCGACACTGGTGGCTGCATCCTCCACCAGAGCTTGGCCGGAAGTGGGAGGGAGGAGAGAAGGCAGGAAGTTGCTGAGCACAAGCCTTTCTCTTTGAGCTGCCACCTGGACCCGCCCCCACCAGGCCGGCCCTGCTCTCCTGTCTCTGCTCCATTTAACTCGCCCAGCAGGCCTCCGGCAGCGGAGGGAACGCCACTGTCCACTCGGGAAACCGCCGGTCACTCGGTGCGTGTGCAGACAGGCGCTGCCGCGTTCACAGGTGACGCAATTGGCAGCCAGCTGTCAGGTCGCCGCGGGCGGGCAGCACAGGCCCCGCCACCCAGGCTCAGAGGACTTTGCTCTGTTCCTTATCAGCCGCGTCTGGCTCATGAGCAGTGTCTGCTCCCAGGTCTGCGTGACCCATCCCGCAATCAGGGCGAGGAAGGACGTGGGTGGGGGCAGCGGGAGGGGCGGGTCTCCGTCACCACCAGGAACCGGGACCCCAGTGGTGCCCGCTGGGCGCCGTGCTCAGCGAGAAAGCCGGAGGCGTCCGTCCGGAGGGCGCAGAACCGCGAGGGCTCAGTTCTGTGTGAATGTGCTTCCGGCTGGTGCAACCCCGTGACTGAAACAGTTAACAGTCCTGCTCCAGGTCTATTTGAAAGTCACAAGTTTCTAGAACTTGAGCCCCAAGTTATTAGAGTAAAAAGAAAAAGACTGATCGTGCAATTCACACTGCCCAGAACTTGCCTCTGTCCAGATGATGTGACAAGAACCCCAAACACAATTAAATCTGAGGCGTCACGATTCAGAAACAATGTAACCCAGTGTCACTAAAACTGTATCTTATGTACACATTGCACACAGACGCTGTAACGATGCACAACAAAGCACACACGTCTACACACATGTACACATGCGTACACACTGTGCATGTGAAAGGGCTTTGTAAACAACAGGAAAAGCCAGGGGACTGCTCTGCCCACAGAGGTGATCCCCGGAAAGGTCCCTTCCTCACACTGAAGTCGAGGGAAAGAGAGAGTTTTTAATTGTAAAGTTACCAAAATTAGATTTAAACTGTTTCCAAACTGCTCTCCAAGTCTATTACTGAACACACACACGCACACACACACGCAGACACACACACACGCACACACACAGACACACACGCACACACAGACACACACATGCAGACACACACACGCACGCACACACAGACACACACAGGCACACACACACACAGACACACACAGACACACACACGCACACAGACACACACACACGCACACACACACACGCACGCGCTAACTACTTTGCCCTAATTTGTTTCCTCCACTTTGCAATACTACTCTCCCAGCAGTTACGTTTTTTTAAATATTTTCTCATCATTTGATATCAGTTAACAAATAGGACTTTTCTCTTTTCTGAGCCTTCACTGCTTTCCATTTGTGTTTTCTTTATAGTTGGCACCAGGTTTAAAATTCCATGAGTTTGTAAGTTCAAAAAATGAATTGTTTCAATAGTTAAAATAAATTTAGCCGTAAGAAATGTTTTAAATTGGGAAGTTGCTAGAGCGTGAAGGGAGCCCAGACGTCACGAGAGCGGACCTCTTCTTGTCACAGGGGAGGAAGTGAGGCCCAGGGGGACCTGCCCCCCCCCCCCCAGGGGTGCTCTCCCTCCATCAATCTCTAACAATGGGGACCCAGCGGCTCTCAGGGCGGCACAGCCTGTGCCACTGCCTTCGGGGCCTCGCTCCCCCCTCACCTGTGAGGTCACGAGCGTTTGTTTACTGAGCGCCTCCTCCCTCACCTACTCACCCCACTCTCCCATTCCCAGAGGGGAAAGTGGAGGCGCAGAGGCGGGGCCTCCCTGGGCCGAGGGCGGGAAGGGCGGCGGGCTGACTCCCGGCCCGGCTCCGAACCACGTCCCTGCGCCCGTGCCGCTCGAAGGCGACCAACCCAGCAGCCGCGCCAGCGCAGGACCAGGCTGGGCCGAGGGGCTGCCCCGCGGTTCCCAGGCTGCTGGGGCGACAGGCCTGGCCCAGCCCCGCGCCCTGGCCGCCCACACCAGCCGAGGCAGCCCTTCTCCGGGCCTCCTGACCCACTTCCGAGTGCCCTGTGGTTACCTGACAGGCGACAAAGGCTTTCTTCTGTCCTCAGGGGACACCTGGGGGCTGGCCAGGGAGCACCGAGCACCGAGGCGGCAGGAAGCGCTGTGTTTGCTGACCTGAAGCAGGAGCCGACCCAGGAGGGCCCGGGCCGCCTGCCCCCTGCGCTCCATGAGGGGACGGACCCAGCAGGCCTCCCCCAGGTCCCCTCCCCCAGGCGGCCCTTGCCACGCCCCGACCCCGAGGCCACGAAACTGCCGGCCCCTTCCACCTGCTGACCTCTCCGCATTCCTCAGGGCCTGGCAGGCCCCAGCCTCCCTCCCAGGAAACGCTGCCTCCGCCCCTCCCATCCGCAGGCCCCTGGGGGACCCAGCCCCCCTCCGAGTGCCCTCGGGCCCGGGGTGCAAGTCCCACGGCAGCCACACTCTGCTGGGCACCAAGCACTGCCCCGAGGCCGCAGCTCCGAAATGTCAGCACCAAGAGCAGGAAGCCCACCCGCTCAGGCGCCTGCGTTAGACTCAACACAGCAGCACAGCGGGGCCCACGCGTGTTCCAGAGAGAGGAACCCACGGAAGCTCTTGGAGGAAAAGAGGGTGAGCTGGGGAGCGATGGGGCGAGGGGACCGAGGGCGGCCAGCAGGGCTCTGCCCTCACTCTCTAAGAGGCGGGTCCCTGAGACCGAACACAGAAGAAACGACAGACGACCACCGTCCCGGAAACCCCACCCACAACACCACGTGGAGAGAAGCAGCCGCAGGAAGTCAGAGCGAAGCTCCTCACACAGACGCTCACAGACCAGCACGGGAAGCGAACACCGCTCTCCGCCAGGGCGCTGGGCCGCCCGCACGCCAGAGCCAACGGGCCCGGCCGGCGCTGCTCAGGGCCACGGCCATGTGACCGCGTCTCGGACGCATGTCCTTTGACTCGGCAATTCCACTTCTGAACATTTTACAGAACACAAAAATCCACACGCAATGGTAGTCCCTGAAGCCGAGCGTAACAACCGAGAACACATGACATAAATGTCTAAAACCAGGAAACCGGGTCACGAGCCGTCCACACGGTGGAATACTACGCAGCCATGAAAAAGACAGCTCCACGCCCGTCATCCAAACCACCACCAGGACTGCTGAGAAGCAAGCAGCTCCAGCAGGCTGCACAGTGCAATCCTTCCTGTTGGGTGACGAAGACACACATTTAAAAATAACTCCTGTTGCTTTCAGGATTGAGCGATCATTTTATGAAGATGTTTTATCCTATGAATTCTGAATCCCACACGTAAGGACTTTGTGTAACGGCAGGAGGCGCGCTGACCCAGAGTAACTGAAACACATTCTCAAAATTCAAAGTAAACTGAGATGAGAACGCTCACGCGTTTCCAGGTACATTAACGTCTACAGTAATCTAGCACGTCTTCAAAAACCCAAGGTTCAATGAAAGTCATCTGGCTTATTGCCCAGGGAGAGTTTAGGAATACCACAGAGATCCAGGCAACAAGTAACAGACGCAGCAATCATTCTGAAGGAGAGGAAAGCGAGGACTGTGAAACGTGTGTCTCAAAACATCTTTAGAGCGTGAAGACACTCCTGACGCCGCCCAGTCTCACCAGGAGACGTCAGTATATTCCTGGTGACCAATGACTAAGTTTCTAAAGAAACTGCAGAGCACAACATGGCCAACAGACAAAGCCACACACGTTCCCACGTACACAGCCCGCAGGCGTTCCTCACAGCAGCGCCGACGGTGGGGATTCTAAGGGAAGGCGCCCCTCGTGTGCCCGAGGCCGCAGGAGCCGCTCCCCCGGGTCAGCCAGGCGTTTGCTCCTCTCGGCACCAGGTGCTGCCGGCTTCCCAGCTCAGCTCCCCGGCGGGAGAAACGGGACAACCCTGGAACGGGCCTCGGTCGCCATGCACACGGGATCTCACTCATTTTACCAACAAGGACCCGGCTGCCCAAGAGGCAGGGCCGGCAGTGCTGCGCTGTGTCCACGCATAACCCTGAGGCTGTGCAGGTGTGTGAACTCCG
Source organism: Myotis lucifugus (assembly GCF_000147115.1). NCBI lineage: Eukaryota > Metazoa > Chordata > Mammalia > Chiroptera > Vespertilionidae > Myotis > Myotis lucifugus. The sequence goes on from NW_005872175.1 coordinate 90,991, forward strand.
GGCCGACGCCAGGTGGCCCCCGTCTGAGGGAGCACGTCCTCTCTCCTGGCTCTCAGGGCCTCGCCCACAGCCAGCCCTTCTCACGGCTGCTGCCTCTCAGGGACTGCACGCCAGGCTGCAAAAACACTCCCCGAAGGAGGCGTCCGCGAGGCCGAGCCGCCCCGGAGCCCAGGTCCAAGTGTAAATCAGAGAACTTCAAAGCCGGTCCGGTTACAGCCTCTGGCGGCCAGGGCTCCCCTCCCGGCGCTGAGCTCGGTAAGGGCTGCGGGCTCAGCTACCAGCACCTGGGCCCTCGGCTCCTCCAGGCTCCTGGAACCTCATGCAGTGCTTGCCCAGCAAATCCTTGCTTTTTAAAAAAATACATTTTTACTGATTTCAGAGAGGAAGGGAGAGAGAGAGAGAAGCATCAATGATGAGAGAGAATCATGGATCGGCTGCCTCCTGCACGCCCCACACTGGGGATCGAGCCCACAGTCTGGGCAGGTGCTCTGACCGGGAACTGAACCCTGACCTCCTGGTTCATAGGTCGACACTCAACCCCTGAGCCACACCAGCCAAGCGAAAATCCTTGCGTTAACGCCAGCTCGAACTTCTACTTGTCCCAAGTGGAATGACTGTCAGTAACAAATTAACATATTTGGGGTGAAGTACAGCGATTAGGACAAGATCCGAAATGTGGCCTGAAGTTTACACGACATTCTGAGGACTTGACGGAAGGAATCGTCACACTAACGCTAATACCTGGTGCCTATACGTGTGTATGGACACACGCACACACGCACACATGGGGACACACACGCACACACGTACACGCACACACGCTCAGCTCCCATGGGAGTGCAGAATTACACGCAGAGCAGTCCTCTCCGCCCTGCAGGTGACCCTGCAGCGCACTGTTCCCTCCACGCCCGGCCAGTCCGCCCTCGCGGGAGGCACCGAGGGTGAGAGGCACCGGCGTGTCTAACAGCCAGGCCCTCCCGGGCGTCCACCCGCAGGAACCTGGGAGCGCCGACTGCTAGGCTTTCCCGGGAACCTCAGCTTGGCCCCCGCTGCGCGGACGGAAGGGGAAGAACAGATGGCCCCCCACGTGCACGTGCCAGGCTGCCAGCACCTCGTCCACTGAGTCAACAGGTATCTGCTGAGTGCTGCTCGGTGCCAGGGCTCCTGCCAGACGCTGGGTCCCACCCACCACGGGCGCTGCCCCTGGGGTCTGTGCCTGGGCAGGGCGTGAGATAGCCTGTAAGGTCACACCAGTGAGCTAAGATGGAACGATGAGAGCGGACTAGGGAGTGTTCCCGGCAGTGGGTGTGGGCGTGCAAAGGCCCGGTGGCAGGCGGTGCTGCTGACTGAGGCCCTGAGAGAGAACCATCCTGTGGGAGCAGGGGCCAGGCCGCGGGGACTCCCCAGGCACGTCACAGATTCTCTGGGCTTTTCCAAATGGAAACACTGGGAGGTTTTTAAGTTAAATTACTCCATTTACTAATTTTTAAAAACGAGCTTCTTTTCCCAGAGGAAAAATACGATAACCAGGTTTATTTTAAATGATCCCTTTGGCTACCAACATGGAGAGCAGACTGGAAGGGCAGCGTGACCCGCACGCGAGGCCCGAAGCCTCCACCAGGGCCGGGCCCATCCCGGGCCAAAGGCATCGCCGAGGCTGGCGGGGGCAGAGGAGCCGGCGAGCTGGGACCCATCTGCTCACGTGTCGTCCACGGGGACGACGGGCACGAGGCAGGACGGTCAGGCTCACACCGGGAGGCCCACCTTCAGCCCAAACGCCAGGCACTTTCCGACGGCAGAGCCTCCATTCCCAGCACCTGGCCCCCCAGCACGGCTCCAGCTGCACTCAGGTGCTGAGCTGGCGACTTTCACTTCATAAAACCAGTCACTGTCACCGCCTCCTACTCGTCAGAAGCAGGCGCCCACACCCAGCCTCCTGGGAAACAGGCCTGGCCGGCGCCTGAGCAGACACGGACCACACCAGTGGCTACTGCCGCCTTCGGACCCACCGGTTTCAACACGGCACCTGGAGAAAACGAGTCCCTCCTAACCCACGGCACCTGGTACCGTTCCCGGGGCCAGACTCCAGCCGGGGGTGAGGACAGCGAGGACGCCGGACCCGCCGGCAGGGGGCTCAGTGGTGTAGCAGTTAAAGGACCACATCTGTGGTCAGGAGTGAAGCCTCCGCCACCTCCAGGACCCTCCCCCCTCGCCCACCCCTCACCGGGCGCCATGCCAGGGCGGGGCCTCCTCCAGCCTCCAGAGGCCTGGGGTCCACGAGGAAGGCCCAGGTGGCAGTCCTTTCAGGAAAAGGCGCTCGCTGGGCCTCGAGCACCCACAGCTCCTGACCCATCTCAACCTACGAAACCGCCCGCGCATGCGGCTGGGGCTCAGGCTCCTCCACTCCCAGCAGCCGGGGCTGTCCGACAGCCGACAGCCGGCCAGGAGCAGCCCTGGAGCTCACAGTTACGTTTCCTCGTCTTGTTCTCAGCCAGCAGAGCTGGTTTCTCCTAAGAAAGACAGATTTAGAACTGGCGACGGCAGGCGCTGAGCTTCTCGCCCCCCACGCTCTCTTCCGTGAGCTTCCTGTGGGCTAAGAGCACAGGCAGAAGTGGTGGGAAATCACCTGGTACCGAGACTGCGTCTTCCATCCAGTGGCAACGAAGCCCTGACCCGCGTCCGTCCCAGGAACAAGGAGGCCAGAGGCAGAGACGAACGCTGCCCCTCCACCACTAACCTGGGGGCCCCCGACTCCCCAGAAGTCAGAGGGGCACAGTGTGGGCCATGCGCTGAGTCCGAGCACACGTGTCTGATCTGGGGGTCCCCTGTGTCACTGCAGTGGACGTGGGGTTGTATGTAACACGTGTTCGTCCAGTGATCTACCAACAGGACGGTCCATGAGGTGCCTTTTCCTCCTCACGCAGACCGAGGCCAACGCTGGGCGGACGGTCTGAAGCCGACCCGGGGGCAGGCAGCCCAGGGAGCGTTCTCTCCGTGAGGGACGTCAACGTCTCCCGTAACATGAATCAGCAGGAGCGAGACATCGACCAGGCGCTCCACCCACTCCGCCTCCCCGGCCGCCAGGGGGGCGAGGCTGGCTGCACTGCGGCGCGGCCGGGCCACAGGCGCGAGCGGGGCTGGCGCTGGTCCCGCAGAGAAACCTGCCAGCGTGACAGGGCAGCTTCCGCCTGAGGCCTGTGAGTCTGGTTGTTAATTTGAAAGAGAAACGGAGGCAACACAGAGGGGGGGGAGGGGTCCGCGCAGTCAGGACCTGAGCCCAGCTCCTGGGCTGTGTGACGGCTTCAGCATCGCGCACGAGTTCCCGCCTCAAACACGGAATCGGTGCAGCCGTGATGACGCCACAGGGAGGGTGACCACGGAAAAGGCCCTGCACACCCTACTGCTCCCTCAGCGAGCTCCGGCCACGGCGACGCCCTCTTCTCGCCCCTGGAAGGGGCCGCTGGCTCTCCGCCGGCTCCTGACAATCTCGCTCCCGTTTAAAACGTCCGTCCTTCAAGTCTTTCTGAGACAACGTGGGCTCATCCCTGGCCCAGTCCCTCCCATCAACCTTCCACCGCTCCCCTGCTCAGCGTGGTCTAACTTCGGCTTCGGGCGTGAGGCGGCCAGGACTGAGGACAAGCCGAGCCCAGGACAGACCTGTCAGGCTGACACCAGCGAAGCGTCGCAGGTGAGAGGCGGAGCGGCTCCAGGGCTCCGTGACCAACGGTCACTTTCCCACGCCACCGCGGCCAAACGCCTCTCACCTGGCGCGGGGGCAGGAAATGCATCGGCTGCCCTGTCCTTTCTCACTCGGAGCACTGAGTGCCCCGTTTTCCCCTCGGGGGACCCGTCCCGGGAACTGCCTGGCCACCCCGTCATTTCTCCTGGCAGCTGGGCCAGCAGGCCGCTCAGACGCCAGGCAAGCTGCAGCTGGCCCAGCCCGGCTGGAGGCGACGGCCACGCCTCCTTCCCTATGTGGCAACCTTCCTGCCACAGGTCACAGGTCGGACGGTGTCTGGGACGTGCACCCTCTGCTCGAGGAGGAGGACTGCTTCCTGCCTGTGCCTGGGGAGTGGAGCTGCTGCACGGAGGAATGCCGGCGGACCAGTCCCCTCGCCAGCATCAGATAGGAAAGGAAAACAAGAGCTGGCACCAACGCCGGCTCTCACATTTCTCTTTCAGAGTCATATTTAATAAGGTTAATCTCTGAAGAATGCATTAATCCCCTACCTGGTTCAAAACAGAACCCACTCGGAGACCACTCAGCTACAAAACACACACATTCGTGGAAGGCTCACTTACGTAACTACTTCTATGATCTTATAAGATCGCCAACTTAATTTAAAAAATTTTTATTCTAGGTAATCATGTTTCTATACCTCCTTCAGTAAAAAGAAGTTTTTTTTTAAATCACTACGTTGTATTTTTAGCCTCCCAGCGTCCAACAGGAAGTGAAAGCTGAGTGCCATGAGGTATAAAGCAGCCTACGAAACAGCTTCAGTTTTAAACAAAAACCAACATTTACAAGCGCAGACACCTCCTCCGTTCCCGGGGCCAGCAAACTGATAGCCAGGCTTTTTTGTTACAAAAATAGGATGGAGTAATTATATCCACCAAACTCACAATAGCCTGCTCACTGGAGAGTAACACTGTAATTTTTCTTCAAAGACAGTACATTGGAAGAAAAAGCCCCTAATTCTGTAAAATAAGGAAAAATTCCAAACCCTTGGGCGCCACTTACAGGCACAAAGCCTCCACTGACTCCAGCTGCGACCCCAGGGCCAGGGGCAGCCTGGAACCTTCTACTTTTCATACGAGTATTACTTATGCAATTCACACTTCACAAATGCATTTTCTACACGTTCGATGCCCACATCCAAAGGTTAAACACGGAGGGAAATTCTGGAATAGAATGTCCTGGAACGCTCGGCAGACAGAAGGGTCCCGGACCCGAACCACTACTGCAACATGAAAACGGTCCCGATGGAGTTCCCTCCTGGAGTATGAATGTCACTATTGTCAAGAACATTAAAATGCAGAGTTCAAATGAGACTTTACTGAGCAGCTCACAATGAAAGTGTTTATACCAACAGATTCAAGTGAATTTTAACCCTCTTGACAAGGAGGTGGGGGGGGGGAGGGAAGCCGCTGTATTTCAAAGGCTGGAGAATAAACCTTTCACCACAAATAAAATCTTCAGGGATGACATTCGGGCGAGCAAGCGAGCATTCTGGTGAGTGAGACTCATTCTTAAGAGATGACTTGCTGATAAGCCATCATCGCATGGACTTTGCGGTGATAATGCACCGTCCACACGGAGGGGAGAGCCGGTTATCAATGCAAACGTCACAGCGGCGGCGGCTCCCGCAGCTCCTTCCACCCGATGCCCGCACGGGCGGGCGCCAGCTGCACCCACAAACAGTGGTCCCCCCAGAGCCGGTATAATGACCAGGTTCGGGGGTTCGCGTTTTCTTCCGGAGCTTGTCGGTAGCTGGTTGCTTTCAAAGAATCACTCTCGCCACGTCCGCCCCAACCGCACGGACCGGGAGCGCGGGGGCACGTCCCCGAGAGGCCGGCTCGGCGCGGAACAGAAAGCTCGCGGTGCCCGGCCTCGG
>NW_005872176.1:0-18124 GCF_000147115.1 Myotis lucifugus
TGTCAATTAGCATATTCCCTCCTTATTGGCTGTGGGCGCCACCATCTTATCTTCTCAATAAATGGTACCACCATATCTATCTGTTCAAGCCAGAAACCTTGTTCCTACTTTCTCTAATTCCCCCTCATATCCTATTTATCAGTAAGTCCTACCACTTCTCCAATGTATATCTTGAACTCATCTTTTCTATTTCCACTGCCACCACCCTCGTATGAGCCCTGTTATTAATCATAGAGATCAGTGCTTCTCAAACTCTGGTGAAGGAGCAGCTTTTTGAAATTAATTGTGACTGATACATTTATGCAGTTTTGCCACTTGAAACTAAATATGTCAGACAGCAGAGAACCTGTTTATCTGTTTAGTAAGATAAACCCATTAATCACATCCTGTTGCAGCCATGCCAAATGGCTACAAAAGTTTCTAAACATTTCCTCTCAATTTCTGCACTTATCTCCTAGACTGGAAACAACATTTCTCAGAGAGGCACTGGTTTGCTGACCTTACTCTGAGTAGCATTGACAAGACTGTGCTGAAGCCCAACTGGACTGCCTGCTTCTACTCCAGATCTTCTCTAATCCATTTTCCACAGAGCAGCCAGATGATCTTTTAAAGCATGTCAGACCTCACCATTTTTATGTTTCAAACCTTCTAAGAAAGCTTTTAAATAGGCAAAATCCTACTTAATCTTCTCCTGTCTATTTGGCCACCTCATCTCTTAGTACTCCTCCAATCCTGGATTCCTTAGATAAACCAGAATTCTGCCTGGACTTTTCCTTTGCTCTTATCATGGAAGGCTCCTCATCTTGTTTCAACTTAAATATCACCTCCTCAGAGAGTGTATCCAAACTACCTCAGAAGTAGCACTGCTCCCCCTTGTCACCTGATCTTGCAGTCACTTTGATAGCATTTACCACAATCTGTAGGTTTATCTACTTGTTTATTGTCTCTTTCCCCTGGTGTAAGATAAGCATCAAGGGCTGTTGCATCTTCTCTATCTTGTTGGCCAAACAATAAATATGGATTAATCATGAATGAATGGTCCAGGGAGGCTTCATGGAGGAGTAGATCTTTGAGGATATAAAATAGTTGAAAACGAACTTACTGAATTTTACTTATTAGAGTTAATTTCAAGTGTGTGTAATTAGTACTAAAGGTTTGGTGGAGATTAAAGGTTCTGTCTTGTGACACAGAAGGCAACATTGAATAATGGAAAGAGTGCTTTGATGAATTCTAAAGCTGTTTCACAGGAGTGGAAGAAAAACTTCCACAAAGGTGAGAGTTGCCCAGGCTGAAGTAGGTGTGTGATCTTTAACAAGTTATAAAATGAGCATAATAATTAATAGTACTTACATCAGAGGTTGTAAGAATGAAATGATTCATTACCATGCTAAGGTAGTGCTTGGGACATGGTCAGCGCTAAGTGTCAGCTGCTGCTGCTGCTGCTGTTGTTATATTTGAGTGCTAATCTATATGTCTCCTTTTGGGGGACAAAATTGCTAATTTTAAAAACAAGGGTCATGCCCTGCCGATGTGGCTCAGTGGTTGAGTGTTGATGTGTGAACCAAGAGGACACTGGTTAGATTCCTGGTCAGGGCACATGCCGGGTTGCAGGCGTGATTCCCAGTAGGAGGCATGTAGGAGGCAGCCAGTTGGTGATGTTTCTCTCTCATCGATGCTTCTATCTCTCTATCCCTCTTTGCTCCCCTCTCTCTAAAATCAATAAAAACATAAGGGTCATGAGATTGGTATCAGAGCAGGTTTAGTTTAAGGTAAAGGTAAAGGTTGTAAAACAGAAAAATGGGGAACCATTTGCCAAAGGCTGTAATCCATAATAAATTGTAATAAATACTCATGCACCAAATAACTCAGCACTGACATTTCATGAAGCAAAAACTGCAAGAAATTAAGGAAACCAGCAGAAACAATTGCAATATCTACAATCCAATAAAACTAAAAAATAATAAAAATAGAAATAGAACTCTAGCCCCTGAACAATTAGGACATTTTAATTTACATAATTTATACCCCAATCTCCAATGCAATTTTTTTATTTTATGCTGAATTTACCCCCAGACCATAAGTTTTTGTCTCTTCAGTTTCTTCTGGGATATCTTTTTCTTTTTTTAATTTTATTTTATTGTTTAAGGTATTACAAATAATAGTACATATGTCTCCTTTTTTTTCTCATTGACCTCCCCCGGCCTCCCCTACCCACCAGTGTCTTGCGTCTGTTGGTTGTGCTTATATGCATGCACACAAGTCCTTTGGTTGATCTCTTATTCCCCCCAGCCCTCCCCTACCTTCCCGCTGTAGTTTGACAGTCTGTTCAATGCTTCTTTGCCTCTATTTTTGTTCAACAGTTTATAATGTTCTTTATATTCTACAAATGAGTGAGATCATGTGGTATTTATCTTTCTCTGACTGGCTTATTTCACTTAGCATAATGCTCTCCAGTTCCATCCATGATGTTGCAAATGGTAAGAATTCCTTTCTTTTTTACAGCAGTGTAGTATTCCATTCCATAGATGTACCACAGTTTTCTAATCCATTCATCTGCTGATGGGCATTTAGGCTGTTTCTAAATCTTAACTATTGTAAATTGTGCTGCTATGAACATAGGGGTGCATATATCCTTTCTGATTGGTGTTTCTGTTTTCTTGGGATACATTCCTAGAAGTGGTATTCCTGGGTCAAATGGTATTTCCATTTTAAATTTTTTGAGGAAATGCCATACGTTTTCCACAGTGGCTGCACCAGTCTGCATTCCCACCAGCAGTGCATGAGTGTTCCCTTTTCTCCGCATCCTCTCCACACTTGTCATTTGTTGATTTGTTGATGATAGCCATTCTGACAGGTGTGAGATGGTACCTCATTGTTGTTTTGATTTGCATCTCTCAGATGATTAGTGGCTTTGAGCATGTTTTCATATGTCCCTTGGCTTTCTGAATGTACTCTTTCAAAAAGTGTCTATTTAGGTCCTTTGTCCATTTTTTGATTGGATTGTTTATTTTCCTTTTGTTAAGTTGTATGAGTTCCCTGTAAATGTTGGAGATTAAACCCTTACCAGAGATAACATTGGCAAATATGTTCTCCCAGGAAGTGGGCTTTCTTGTTTTGTTGATGCTTTCTTTTGCTGTGCAGAAGCTTTTTATTTTGATGTAATCCCATTTGTTTATTTTCTCTTTAGTTTCCATTGCCTAAGGAGCTGTATCAGTAAAGATATTGCTACGACAGAAGTCTGCTATTTTGCTGCCTATGGCTTTTTCTAAGATTTTTATGGTTTCCCATCTTAGGTTTAAGTCCTTTTTATCCATTTTGAGTTTATTTTTGTGAATAGTATAAGTTGGTGGTCTAGTTTCATTTTTTTGCAAGTATCCAGTTTTCCCAATACCATGTTATGTGAAGAGACTGTCTTGTTTCCATTGTATGCTCTTGACTCCTTTGTCAAATATTAATTGAGCATACTGGCGTGTGTCGATTTCTGGGTTCTCCTTTCTGTTCTACTGGTCTATATGTCTGCCAGTACTAGGCAGTTTTGAGAACAGTGGCTTTGTAGTATAGCTAGATATCTGGTATTGTGATTCCTCCAACATTGTTCTTCTTTCTCAAGATTCCTGCAGCTATTGGGGGTCTTTTTTTATTCCAGATGAATTTTTGGAGAATTTGTTCTAGGTCTTTGAAGTATGCCGTTGGTATTTTAATGGGGATTGCGTTGAATTTATAGATTGCTTTGGGTAGTATGGACATTTTAATGATGTTGATTGTACCAATCCATGAACATGGTATATTCTTCCATTTGTTCATGTCTTCCTCTATCTCTTTTTTTAGCGTCCTGAAATTTTCTGAGTACTGGTCCTTTGTCTCCTTGGTTAAGTTTATTCCTAGGTATCTTAATTTTTTTGTTGCAATGGTAAATGGAATTGCTTTTTTAATTTCTCTTTCTGTGAGTTCAGTATTGATGTATAGAAAAGCCATAGACTTCTGGGTGTTAATTTTGTATCCTGCTACATTGCCGAATTCATTTATTAAGTCTAGTAGATTTTTGATGGAATCTTTAGGGTTTTCTATGTACAATATCATGTCATCTGCAAATAAGGACAGTTTTACTTCTTTTCCAATTTGGATGCCTTTTATTTCTTCTTGTCTGATCGCAATGGCTAGTACTTCCAGTACTGTGTTGAAGAGGATTGGGCATCCCTGTCTTGTTCCTGTTCTTGAGGGAAATAGTTTTAGTTTTTGCCCATTGAGTATGATGTTGGCTGTGGGTTTGTCATATATGGCTTTTATTACGTTGAGGTATGATCCTTCTATTCCCAGCTTGCTGAGAGTTTTTATTAAGAAAGGGTGTTGGATTTTGTCAAATGCTTTTTCTGCATCAATGGATATGATTATATGGTTTTTATCTCTCAGTTTGTTTATGTGGTATATCACATTTATTGATTTGCGGATATTGTACCATCCTTGCATCCCCGAAATAAATCCCACTTGGTCATGGTGTATGATCTTTCTAACGTAATGCTGGATTCAATTTGCTAGAATTTTGTTGAGGATTTTGGCGCCTATGTTTATGAGGTATATTGGCCTGTAATTCTCTTTCTTTGTATTGTCTTTATCTGGTTTTGGGATTAGGGTAATGCTGGCTTCGTAGAAAGAACTTGGAAGTGTTCCTTCCTCTTGAATTTTTTGGCATAGTCTGAGGAAGATAGGTTATATTTCTTTGAATGTTTGATAAAACTCCCTTGTGAAGCTGTCTGGTCTGGGGCTTTTGTTTGTTGGAAGTTTTTTTCATTATTGCTTCAATTTCCTCCATAATTATTGGCCTATTCAGATTTTTTTTATTCCTCTGGTTGAGTTTTGGAAGGTCCTATTTTTTTAGGAATACTAGTATGTGCATTTTTTCTAGGTTGACCAGTTTGTTGGAGTAGAGTTGCTCATAGTATTTTTTTACGATTCTTCGTATTTCTGTGGGGTCCATTGTTATTTCACCTCTTTCATTTCTGATTTTGTTTATTTGGGTCCTCTCTCTTTGCTTCTTAATGAGCCTGGCTAGAGGTTCATCAATCTTGTTTATCCTTTCAAAGAACCAGCTCTTGGTTTCATTGATCTTTTGTATTGTTTTTTTTTTGGTCTCTATGTCATTTATTTCTGCTCTGATCTTTATTATTTCCTTCCTTCTGCTCACTCTGGGCTTTTCTTGTTGCTCTCTTTCTAATTTTTCAAGTTGCAGAGTTAGATGGTTTATTACCAGTTTTTCTTGTTTTTTGAGGTAGGCCTGTAATGCTATGAACTTCCCTCTCAGGATTGCTTTCACTGTGTCCCAAAGATTTTGGATTTTTGTGTTTTCATTATCATTTTTATTTCTTCTTTGGTCTCTTTGTTAACCCAGTCATTGTTTAATAGTATGCTATTCAGCCTTCAAGTGTTTCAATTTTTGTGATTGTTTATTCTGTAGTTGATTTCTAATTTTATGCCTTTGTGATCTGAGAAGATGCTTGATATGATTTCAATCCTCTTGAATTTGGAGAGACTTTGCCTGTGTCCCAGTATATGGTCTTTGAAAATGTCCCATGTGCGCTTGAAAAGAATGTATATTCTGTAGTTTGGGGGTGGAATGTTCTAAAGATGTCAATTAAGTCCATCTGATCTACAGTAGGTCCTCGGGTTACGTCAGAGATTCATTCCTATGGCATGATGTAACACGATTTTTGCCGTAAGTCCGAATCCACCTACATAAGCACCTACATCACTCACATGGAGCACATACACAGCGGTAATGAAGTGAAACAGTAAAAAAACATTTTAAAAGAAAGATAACAATTCCTGACCTTTACTTGTGGTAAATAAATAATAAAAAACATAAAGCACATATGTACATACATTGAACTTTTTTTTAATATATAAATACTGTAAATGGGAGATGGTGATGTAACCACAAAATGATTTATGTTGAGTCCGACATAACCCGAGGACTGCCTGTAGTGAGTCATTTAGGATTGATGTTTCTTTGCTAATTTTTTGTCTAGAGCAGCAGTTCTCAACCTGTGGGTCTCGACCCCTTTGGGGGTCGAACGACCCTTTCACAGGGGTCGCCTAAGACCATCGAAAAACACATATAAAATTACATATTGTTTTTGTGATTAATCACTATGCTTTAATTATGTTCAATTTGTAATAATGAAATTGGGGGTCACCACAACATGAGGAACTGTATTAAAGGGTCGCGGCATTAGGAAGGTTGAGAACCACTGTAGTCTAATGTGTATTGTTGTCGATCTCTCCTTTGATATCTTCCAGAAGTTTTTTTATGTATTTGGGTGCTCCTGCATTGGGTGCATAAATGTTTACCAGAGTTATATCCTCTTGTTGTATCGATCCCTTTAGAATTATGAAGTGGCCTTTCTTGTCTCTTGTTATGGTCTTCACTTTGAGGTCTATTTTGTAAGATATAAGTATTGCTACCCCAGCTTTTTTTTCATTTCCATTTGCCTGATAGATATTTTTCTATCCCTTCACTTTCAGTCTGTGTGAGTCCCTTGTTCTGAGGTGGGTCTCCTATAGACAGCATATATATGGGTCATGTTTTCTTATCCATTCAGTCACTTGATTTCTTTTGATTGCAGCATTTAATCCATTTATGTTTAATGTTATTATTGATAGGTACTTGTTTGTAGCCATTTCTGTACTTTATGCCTGTGTTCCTTTCTATTTCTTCTTTTTACAGAAATGCATTTACTTTAGCATTACTTGGATTGCTGGTTTGATAATGATAAACTCCCTTAGCATTTTTTTGTCTTCGAAGCTCCTGCTTTCCCCTTCAATTTTGATTGATAGTCTTGCTGGATAGAGTATTCTTTGCTTTGCATCACTTTGTATACTTCCTTCCATTCCCTTTTGCTTAATGTGTTTCTGTTGAGAAATCATTTGATAATATGATGGGGGATCCTTTGTAGGTAACTCTCTTGCAGCCTTTAAGATTCTCTCTTTGTCTTTAACATTTGCCATTGTAATCATGACGTGTCTTGGTGTGGGTCTTTTGGGATTCATCTTGCTTGGGACTCTCTGTACTTGTGTAACTTTTTTCTTCCCCATATCCAGGAAGTTTTCTGTCATTATTTCTTCCAATAGATTTTCTAATCCTTGCTGCTCTTCTTGTCCTCCTGGCAGCCCTGTCATACATGTTACTTCATTTTGTGTTGTCCGAAAGCTTCCTTAGGCTCTCCTGCTTTTTAATCTTTTTCTCCAGTTGCTGTTCAGATTGGGCTTGTTTCTCTACCTTATCTTCTAACTCACTAATTTGGTACTCTGCTTCCATAATGTTTTTGATTATAGCTATATCACTTTTGATTTCTTCCTGATTTTTGCATAGGTTGTTGATTTTCTCATCCATCTGGTGTATGAACTCTACGACCATTACGCTGAATTCTTTTTCTGTCATGTTGCATGCCTCTATTTCACTAATTTCTTTTCTTGGCAATGCCTCTTTTTCTTTCCTCTGGGGATTGTTTCGTTGTCTCCCCATTCTAACTATCACCAGAAGGTTCAAATGCCGAGTTGGAGAGGCCTGGGCCATGTGCAGTGGGAGCTTCATGCCACCCGGGTGTCATTGAAGAGCTCTGACACCAAGACGTGTGACTGCCATGGGTTGGTGGGAGCCATGCTCGCCCAGGATCAGAGTCACCAGTGCTCAGTGCGGCCTCGTGCGTGCACCTAGAATCAGGGCCCCCGCCTGCGTGACGCTGAAAAAAGAGACCCCACTGGCGTGTGCCTAAAATCAGAGTCCCCTAGCGCATGGCAAGAGTCAGAGTCCCCCTATGCCCGCGTCGAGAATTAAGTATCAAGTCTCTGTTGCTTGGTGCGGCCTCGCGCCAAGAATCGGTCTCTGTATGCGCATGCACCAAGAATTAGAGTCACTGGCTCTTAGTGTGCATGCACTGGGAATCAGGGATCCCAGGTGCATGTGATGAGAAACAGAGTCAAGTCACTAGTGCTCAGTGCTTCCTCTCACCAGAGAATCGGGGTCCCTGGTCTGCTTGGGGGACCGGGTTGCACAGCCACCCTGTGTCAGCAGGAGGTCCACTCTTGCGCTGCGGGAGACAGACTTCCGTGTCCGCTTGCCCAAAATCAAAGTCAGGTGGCACTGCCGCCCTGTGTGGGCATGGGTTCTGGTCACACGATTGCACGCTGCGTGAAGCAGATTCCCAGTTTCCCGCGCCCAGGCTCAAATTTAGGTAGCAGAGCTGCCCTGTGTGGGCAGAAGGCTTGCTTGCGCGGTGTGGGTCTAGCAGTTCCTATGGCACTGCAGCAAGCCTGCAGGGAGGGGGATGGGCTCTGTGACTCACCGAAATCTGCAGCCAGGATGTCTGGATTCTTAGTGTCTGTGGGTCTGCAGCTGTGGTCGCAGGTCTTTGTTCCTAGTGGCTATAGCGTCCCGGTTTGCATCTGAGACCAGAATGGGTGGTGCTGAGGCTAGGATCCTAGTCCCAAGCAGTTCTGTTTCTCAAGATGGTTTGGTCTCTGTGCCTGCGCTGGCCACCCCCGGAGTGTCCACGGTGGCAGCGGGGTTTCACCATCTAAGACTGCCCAGTTTGGCAGCCCCTTGGAAGACCTACAGCATCTAACTGTCCCTAGCTCGCTCACACACCCACACCACACGTCCACCCACTCCTCTATCGCTCCCTCACTCTCTCACACACACTCTCTTGCTGGTCACCATCTTTTCTCTCCAGAGAATTGGGATATTTTTTTCTTCTGTGCAACCTTCTCTGGTTTAGGAACAATCTCCTCTTTTTCATTAAGGATCATCTCAATGTCGCAGGGAGAGCTCATGTGGGTTAATCCGCCCATGAGCTCTCCACATCCTCTCCAGCACTTGTTGTTTGTTGATTTGTTGATGATAGCCAGTCTGACAGGTATAAATCTAAACTCTTAAGTTCAGCATTGCTCTCTGCATTTTTAAGATGTGCAGCAAAAATTCAGCACTCTTTGGGCCACCAACTCTGTATCCAGTCCCACTGTTTCTCCTGGGCACACCTACCAACACCACCATTGTAACGACAGAATGGCACACTACTTCTGTAAAGTGACATCCTTCAGATACTTGGTGGCTTTTTGAATATGCATACCCTTAATGGCCTGCACAGTTTCACAGGTATTCTTAAAGTGAACATGAAGATTTAAGCCTCTTGATTTGCATGATTTTGTGGGGTTTTCTGGGTCAAGTGAAAAGCAAACTATTTTGACAGGTCACCTCCAGCCACTTTGGGGATCCAATCTAATTTTCCAAGTATGAGTTTGGTAATATTTTTGGCAATATGGTTATACTTTATAATAATTAATTTTTCAAAGAGATTTGATAATTGAATCAAAGATCACAATTAATTTAAAGTTTATTTTATATAAAAACTCATGGGTTTTTATATACAGTTTATATTTACAGTTCACTTCTGGCTTTTTTTAAAAAAAAACAGTACATCAAAATACTTAGCTCTATGCTGTTATGCCATTTAAAATTACACCTTTATGAGAAAAAATAGAAAGTGGTAAAATGAGGTAATAAATATGTGAGGATTTTCGTATAGTGACTGAATCATTATAATACCTTTGATCTTCTTGGTCATTTAATTAAAACAAAGTCAGCCTTAGTCTGTGAAGCATTAGTGGGTTTAAGATTTTTCTACATTCTCTTCAGTAGTTATAAATGTAAATATTTAACATTTATAATTGGTATACTTAGGTAGGTCATGACTTTTTTAAAAAAAAATTGTTGATTTTTAGAAAGAGAGGAAGGGAGAGAAAGAGAGAGAGAAACATTGATTGGCTGCCTCCTGTGTGCCTTCTACCAGGGATGGAGCCCAAAACCCGGGCATGTGCCCTGACCGGGAATTGAGCTGGTAACCTTTCGATGCATGGGATGATGCCCAATCAACAGAGCCTCACCAGCCAGGGCAGGATTTCTTTTCAGGGTTCCAGGTTTAAAAACCATTTGTACTTTTTCTTTGTGCAT
Source organism: Myotis lucifugus (assembly GCF_000147115.1). Classification (NCBI taxonomy): domain Eukaryota; kingdom Metazoa; phylum Chordata; class Mammalia; order Chiroptera; family Vespertilionidae; genus Myotis; species Myotis lucifugus. The sequence continues at coordinate 10,004 of NW_005872176.1, forward strand.
CTAGATCTTAGATGTTCATAAAGAAACATCTGAATGGGTTTAAATATGTATATCTAACCTAGATATAGTGGAATTCATTTATGTACTTTTATTTTTTTCCTTCTCCATATTCATTTAAACAAGTATTTGGCATTCATACCACCCAGAAGGAGCTCTTTGATGTTGTGGCTAATCCCTTGGTAGATGACCTCATTCATGGCAAAAATGGTATGCTTCTTGGAGTTTTGTTGTATTTTCCTTTTTCTCCCGCTCTGATAAAACTTTTTTTGATATTTGTATATTTGATTTATGTTTGGCCTTATTCAGATTCGGTAGGTGGTGTTAAACCTGCTTTTTTGAGCTGGTTATTTTTATTTATTTATTTTTATTTTTTTAGAGAGGAAGGGGGAGGGATAGAAAGTTAGAAACATCAATGAGAGAGAAACATCACTGATTGGCTGTCTCATGCACGACCCCTATTGAGGATCAGGCATGTGCCCTGATCGGGAATCTAACCAGTGACCTCTTGGTTCATGGGTTGACACTCAAGCACTGAGCCACACTGGTCAGGCGCTGAGCTGGTTAATTTTAAGTGTTTTTTAATACAATGAGTACTACAAGTGGAGGACTTTTGTGATATAACCCAGTGTGACATGCTCTGTTGTAGGTCTCCTTTTCACATATGGTGTGACGGGAAGTGGGAAGACTCACACCATGACTGGTTCCCCAGGGGAAGGAGGGCTGCTTCCTCGTTGTCTGGACATGATCTTTAACAGTGTAGGGTCCTTTCAGGCTAAAAGATATGTAAGTACAATTCTTTTATGTTGTAACAGTTTCACTTGACACAGGGACCAAGATACCTGTGGATACAGTAGCATTATGGGAGAACTAATTGGATACATTTTGAAACCTTAAATATGTTTAAATAAATTTCTCAGTTCTCAAATATATTTCTTACAATGTAAGTCAAGTTCTCAAAATCATGATCTGACTTTTGCCCCCACTTCAGGTTTTTAAATCTAATGATAGGAATAGCATGGATATACAGTGTGAAGTTGATGCCTTATTAGAACGGCAGAAAAGAGAGGCCATACCCAACCCAAAGACCCCTTCTAGCAAGTAAGTAATTGCATTTGTCTACAATGCTGGCCTGAAGGGCACGCTGCCTGATGGTTTCCTCAGGCATAGGGAATGATGCACATGAAATAGAGGTTGTCTGACAAGTGGTCATTAGTGAGATCAAAGATGAGGAATGTTCTTAAGTAACTTTATTGGCTCAGATGTTCCCTTTGTTTATGAACACACTGTCCTTGAATCACTGCTTAGAGAAGGTGCCACTCTGAGTGGGAGAGGGTGTAAAAGCCTGTGCTGTTTACCTGGGAGGACATGGGAGTATTGTTGGCTGATGGTGAGTGAATAAAGTTCTTTGTGCATTTCTGCTTGTAAGGCAGGACATTTCTGCTATATCTTTTAGCTTCCTCTTGGGATCATTCATGTTTGATATTAATTCACAATGTGGAAAATTAGACTTTCTGGCTTTTTCCCCTTTTTCAGGCGACAAATAGATCCAGAGTTCGCAGATATGATAAATGTTCAAGAATTTTGCAAAGCAGAAGAAGTTGATGAGGATAGTGTCTATGGCGTGTTTGTCTCTTATATTGAAATATATAATAATTACATATATGATCTACTGGAAGAGGTGCCGTTTGATCCCATAAAACCTAAGTAAGTAGTGAAGATAGTCCCTGCTTAGCTGCTTAATCTTGGGGCAGTCACTCACCTCAGTGAGCCTTAAATAGGAGTAATGCTTATTTTTGTTTTCAAAATGAAATATAACTGTGTATCATGCAACTGGTGCTTGATGATTCATTTTATTATCTAGGTATATAGATGTGCTGGGGACCTAGTGGATTAAAGCATTTAAGGAGGAAACCTGACATTATTTTTGAAAACTCTTGTCCCTGAGCTCTATTTTAAGAAGGAAAAAGGAAGTGTCACTATCCATGTGCCCTGAGGCTACCTTTCAAAAAAAAAAAGTGACACTGAGTGTTGGGAGTTTGAAGCCATTTTAACCATTTGTCTTGGTGATCTCTACAGAATGGAGCCTAAAGCTGTTGTCTGTACAACTAATATTCACAGACCTTCCCTCATTGATTAATATGAAATGACATCTCTATTGTCATTCTGCCAGAGTTAAATGACTACTCCATGTCCTTGAGTCTTGGCCTGCTGAGAATGAAGACCAATTACAACCTGACATCACAAACAATGAATCTGCATTTATGCCAGAGCTAACTCTGGAATCCCATGTCTAATATTAATATTTTGTTCTTGAGTTTATGGTTTTGTTCTTAAGCTAAATGCTTATCTTCAACTAGAGGCCTGGTGCATGAAATTCATGCATGGGTAGGGTCCCTAGGCCTGGCCTGTGATCAGGGCCAATCGGGGCCTTCCAGCTGCCTGCCGGGGCCTCCCTTCCCCTGCTGTCAGCCAGAGCCTTCCTTTGTTCTGTGCCACCCCCTGGTTGTCATCGCATGTCATAGTGAGCAGTCAAACTCCTGGTCGAACTCCCAAGGGGACACTTTGCATATTAACCTTTTATATATATAGATGCCCTCTTCATTAGGGCCTTTCAGGACATAAATAATATAAAAATCTGTGTCATATATTTAACTTTTGTGTGTATGTCTAATCCAACATTATTGGAGAAAGAGTTGGATTTAGGAAACCATTGTACTGAGAACACTTGTCAGTATATCCACTTTTACTTACATTAAACAGTGTATAGACTAATTACTTTCCCATTTGTTTCAAAGTGTCAGTTCTGGCCCTAGCTGGTTTGGCTCAGTGGATAGAGCATTGGCCTATGGACTGAAGGGTCCCAGGTTCGATTCTGGCCAAGGGCACATGCCCAGGTTGCGTTCTCAATCCCCAGTAGTGGGTGTGCAGGAAGCAGCCAATCAGTGATTCTCATCATTGATGTTTCTATCTCTCCCTCTCCTTTTTTCTCTAAAATCAATAAAAATATATTAATTAAAATTTAAAAAAAAACAACAGTGTCAGTTCTGCATACCCATTTTTTCTAAACTTTTATGATGTTATTCACTGCTAACAGTCAGTTTCATGTCTGCACATGTGCCAAGTTTTTGTTTGTCCTAAATAAGGTTATTTTCATAGGAGCCTATTATCTTGATTTTATTTCATTATACAAAAGGACTGACAAATATGACTTGTGTGCCTTCCTTGTAATATTAATTGTAACTCGAATAAACTCACAAGGTGCTTATTTGGCACTGAGTTCAGTTTTAATTTGTTAAGGTGGTGTATTACCTGCTTTTTTTAACTGATTAATGTTTAGTGTGTGTGTTTTTTAATATAATGTAGAAATATTGCATTGGAGGATTTTTAAGATACAACTCATTGTGACTGTCACATACTGTGGACTGAATGTGTTACTATGAGATGGCTGCTGTAGAAACAGTAACTTTACCTTATTCCTTTGGTAGGTGGAACAGTTGCAGCACACCCGTGAGGAACACAGACTTTGTGTATGTGATTGTGTTGACTTTTTTCTTCTTCTTTTTATAAGGAGAAGGGTGCAGATATACTAGTGTTTGGCATCTGTGGAGTGTTTGTACGTAGGTGGTTTTTCATTGGCACTTTGCTGTCTGCTACCAATGAGCCCCTCCTTGCTTCCTAAAAAAAATCAGCCATTTAGTGGGTGATGGTGGCTGATAAATGTTTTTATCTCCACCACTCACAAGACTGAGGCCAAACAAGCAGTGCCCCTTCCCATCTTATCATACAGACTAAAACTTGACCAGCCATTTTGGAAGGATTGCCACTCCTGGTACATACCAAACTCTCTCTGAATTTTTTTTTTTTTTCTGACCCTGAGGTCAGAATCAGCTCTGTCTATTAATCTTTTAAATTTAGGGAAATACTAAATTTTGATGCTTAACTTGTGCATGTAATGTTGCTACAATACTACTATGATCTCTAATTGTTTAGTGTTATATCGTGTACTTTGTTAGAACAAATTAGAGCAAAACTTTTAAAACAAAATGAGTTTTTATAACTAATCTTGACTGTATATCCTTAAAGTTTCCTGTTTAATATTTTTCTGGGTTCTTGCTTAGGTTTATTCCCATTATAACAATGGATGTTATGTTGCCTGGCATTTTAGATAACTCAATTTATTAATAACTCTCTAACTCACAATTTAGCAAACTTGTATATTTTTTCTTTCCCATAGACCTCTACAATCTAAATTGCTTCGTGAAGACAAGAATCATAATATGTATGTTGCAGGATGTACAGAAGTAGAAGTAAAATCTACTGAAGAGGCTTTTGAAGTTTTCTGGAAAGGTTAGAATTAAAATTAGAAAACTATAAAATGATAAATATATTTGACCAGCAGTACTTTTTGGCTTAGTAGAAAGTGTGTATAACCCTAGCCAGTGTGGCTCAGTTGGTTGAATATCATTCCTCTGCACCAAAAGGTTGCCAGTTCGATTCCTGGTCAGGGCACATGATTATGGGCTCGATCCCCAGTAGGAACATGCAGGAGGCAGCCAATCACTGTTTTCTCTCCCTCTTCTTGCTCTCTCTGAAAATCAATTTAAAAAGGAAGATGAAAAAAAGCATATATAATGCAATGGCTGAGTTCAGATTTGGGCAATTATTTTTTTTCCTGTCATTATAGGCCAGAAAAAGAGACGTATTGCTAACACACATTTGAATCGTGAGTCCAGCCGTTCCCATAGTGTATTCAATATTAAATTAGTTCAAGCTCCACTGGATGCAGATGGAGACAATGTCTTACAGGTAAGTTGTAATGTATCGAATTTTTAAACTGAATACTTAATTTTTGGAATTAGAATTAAATCGGAGGTTTTGTTGCAATGAAGATTGCTCACAGTGAAGGCGAACCTATGACACACGTGTCAGGTGACACGCGAACTCATTTTTTTGGTTGATTTTTCTTTGTTAAATGGCATTTAAATATATAAAATAAATATCAAAATATAAGTCTTTGTTTTACTATGGTTGCAAATATCAAAAAATTTCTGTATGTGACACGGCACCAGAGTTAAGTTAGGGTTTTTCAAAATGTTGACACGCCGAGCTCAAAAGTTCGCCATCACTGCTAGAACAAAGATTTTTAACTGGTGTGCCACAGAAATTTTTTTTTTAGTTTATTAAAATGTAATTTAAAACTTATTTTTACCAGTACATATATTAATTTTTTAAATTTTACCAGCTGTTAAAGCATTTTCAGAAATCAGACATTTGCTTCTGCTTTATTGCACAAGGTTTATAAGAAAATATTAATTTTTAACTAGAAAACATAAAAATGCTTTCTGTACAGAAGAGACCATCTGATTTTTTATATATGTCTGCCCAAAAAGTAACAGACTTTCACACGATACCAAGCTGGACAGGTGTTTCCTCAGGTCGAGTACAAAGCACTGTGTAATCCAGCCTAAGATACTTAATCCAAACTGTATCATTCTTCATTACAAATCTAGATGCTACTCAGGGTGGTTCTTATACTTAAAAAGTGAGCCCTTGCCAGGTAGCCCAGTGTTAGAGCATCATCCCTATACACCAGAGGCAGGGACCTTTTTTCTGTCAAGGGCCTTTTGGATATTTATAACATTCTTCGGCCACCAAAATTATTAACTTAAAAATTAGCCTGCTATATTTGGTCAAATACATAATTAACTCATCCCTAATGCCGTGGCAGGGCCAAGACAAATGATTTTGCAGGTCTTATATTGCCCATGGGGCAGATGTTCCCCACCCCTGCTATACACCAAGGTTGTGGGTTTGATTCCAGTCAGGGCACATGCAAGAATCAACCAATGAATACATAACGGATGGAACAGCAAAATGATGTTTCTCTCTCTCCTTTCCTTCCTTCCCTCCCCTTCCTCTGTTTCTCTCTCTCTCAAAATCAAAATTTTTTTTAAAAGTTGTACATTTTGCCAAAACCAGTTTGGTTCAGTGGATAGAGCGTTGGCCTGCGGACTGAAAGGTCCCAGGTTCGATTCCGGTCAAGGGCATGTACCTGGGTTGCGGGCATATCCCCAGTGGGAGATGTGCAGGAGGCAGCTGATCGATGTTTCTCTCTCATCGATGTTTCTAACTCTTTATCTCTCTCCCTTCCTCTCTGTGAAAAATCAATAAAATATATAAAATAAAATAAAAGTTGTATATTTTATTGTGAGCATTCTGATTATCTTACATATTAAAAATAATGCTTCCAACTTATTAGCCATTTGCAAGTTTTTTTCCTCCATGCAGATTATCTCTGGCAACTGTTTTTAATGACTATTAAATGATCTTTATGCTGATTAAAAACATCAAGTTAAATACACATTTAAAATCTAGGTCTTTAATTTTTAAAATAGAAAAATCAGTTTATAAATTTGTGTCATAAAAATTAGTGTCAAGACCATCAAGATGGCCTTCAATTGTTTTATATTGGTTGGTTCTCCCTGCAAGAATTTTTAAAACAAGTAACACCTGACCATTTAGTAGGCGCACTGACCTATTTTCCCTTAGATTGTCAAATTGAAAAAAATGACAGCCAACACAATAGCCATCTAGTGTGAATGAATCAAAATTATACTTTTTTTGTCAGATAGGCAAAAAATATATTTTGTGGTGTGCCACAGAATTTTAGTAACTAGTTTATGTGTGCCATGAAATGAAAAAAGTTGAAAATCGCTCCTCTAGGATTAATATATGTAGGTGTTGGTTTTAATTATTCTGTTAGATGTGCAGTTTTGGAAAACTAACCTGGATTTTTGCTATGAAAAAGGTTTACAAATCTTTATAAATAAGAATTTGTGATCCATTGTTTTACCTTTGAAAACTCATTTTGTATGTGGAAATTCAGTTAATGTTTTTAAACTGTCAGCAATTAACTTTCCAGGGTAGGATTAGTTCAGGAGATGTCCAATTCTAAATGGTTCTTCTCTTGGCTGATCTATTGGTCACTGTTTATTGCAGGGACTGTCGCACTACAAGGCTTACATCAATTAGTAACCACACTTGAGCCCAAATATAAATTATTTAATAACTTTAAGCTAGTAAAGTGTAATTCTATTCAAAATACATTATGAAATTGTGGTATCACGAAAGTTTCCAGATGGCAGGAAGAAATGGTACAGCATGGTACTGAAGGATTCGAATTTTTTTTTTTTTTTTACAGTGTAAAATTTTTATATTTAGAATTAGGCAGCTGGACTCAGTTTAGATTATTCCAATTTTTTTGGCAACATCCAAAGCATCATAGTCAGGAGCCAGTCGAACATAAGCCTTCTTCTCACCATCAGGCCTGATCAGGGTGTTGACGTTGGCCATGTCAATGTCATAGAGCTTCTTCATAGCCTGTTTGATATGGTGCTTGTTGGCCCTGACATCCACAATGAACACTAGTGTATTGTCTTCTATCATCTTCATGGCTGACTCGGTAGTCAGGGGGAATTTGATGATGGCATAGTGGTCAAGCATATTTCTCCTGGGTGCGCTCTTCCAAGAATATTTAAGCTGCCTCCAAAGCCTTAGTGTCTTCAGCCATCGGAAGATGGGTGACATGCGGATCTTCTTTTTTGTGTGGCTGTAGACGCCTTTCAACACTGCTTTCTTTGCCTTCAAAGCCTTTGCTTTGACTTCGGCTTTGGGAGGGGCAGGGGCTTCCTTCTTAGCTTTCAGCGCCATCTTTGTAAAAAAGCCAGGATTTGAATTTTGATTTCCTTTTAATGCCCTGGCTATTTGACCTTATTGTAATAAACTCCTCATATAAAGTTCTTAATCCTATGTTTGGCTTATAGTCAACACTTGATAAATGTTAGCTAGAAAATGGTTATAAATCAAGCTTCCATATACACTCGGTTTCCTTTGAATCACATCTAACATTACGATGTCAGTTACGTAACTCTTGACTTTTATTTCTTTTTTTTAAAATATATTTTATTGTCGAAACCGGTTTGGCTCAGTGGATAGAGCGTCGGCCTGCGGACTCAAGGGTCCCAGGTTCGATTCCGGTCAAGGGCACGTACCTGGGTTGCGGGCACATCCCCAGTGGGAGATGTGCAGGAGACAGCTGATCGATGTTCTCTCTCATCGATG
>NW_005872176.1:18224-26289 GCF_000147115.1 Myotis lucifugus
GATATGGAAAAGCCAAGCAAAAAGGCTAATAACAAAACAAACATTATTTTTGATTGGTAACATATCAGAATCTGTGAAAATCAATAAAATATATTTAAAATATATATATATTTTTTTTTATTTTTTTTACAGAGAGGAAGGGAGAGAGATAGAGAGTTAGAAACATAGATGAGAGAGAAACATCGATCAGCTGCCTCCTGCACATCTCCCACTGGGGATGTGTCCGCAACCAAGGTACATGCCCTTGACCGGAATCGAACCTGGGACCCTTCAGTCCGCAGGCCGACGCTCTATCCACTGAGCCAAACCGGTTTTGGCTTGACTTTTATTTCTTCTGAAAATTATTAGCATATTATGAAATTATTAGATCACAAAGTTATTAAATATCTGATTATAAAAAACTTTAGGCTAGCCCTGTTTTAGCCTCACTATTTAGCTTATATTTATTGAGCTCCTGCTGAGAGCTAGGCACTGTGTAAGGTTCTGGAGATAAAGTCATTACAAGGCAGAGTCCCTTCATTCATGGAGCTTACAGCATAATGTAGACCAGACAATGGGCAAGTAATCATTAATGGCATGAGTATATTTATCATATGCTGTTAGCAAACTTTTCCCCCAAAACTTGTGTCCTTTGTCCCTACCAGTACATTTTGTATTGTGCAAATATTATATTCATAATAATTTGTTAATTAAATATGTTTAAAGAACATTGTAAACCACTTATAGCTCATGTTACGTTATTGACATTATGATCTTCTCTTCAGGAAAAAGAACAAATCGCTATAAGCCAGTTGTCCTTGGTGGATCTTGCTGGAAGTGAAAGAACTAACCGGACAAAAGCAGAAGGGAACCGATTACGTGAAGCTGGTGAGTAAAAACTTATCTATTGCTACACCTTTTAAAAGCTTGCAATGCCAATTTATCATCTGCTTATTGATGGGAGATTGAGGCTTAATTGTCTTAAGTGTCATAATTTAGAGGCTAAATTTATTGGTTAGTGCTGTTGCTTTAGTTATACTGATTTAGTATCTGTTACATTACACTGATTTGTTTAATAATGAGCATGGAAAACTGACTAAAATAAATACAAGTTATATTCATATTGAAAGGATTTGTTATATCTATTGCTGGTATTGCCAGTACCTGGGTCCTTAAAGCGAAGTCATTTAACAGTTACTTGAGCATTCATAATGGTAAAAATTGGCTTCTGGAGGGGGAGGGGGAAAAATCTTTGAACACAAAAGCCAATTAAAAGGAACTCTGTGGGTGTTTTGTTTTTATTTTAATCTTTCATTTTGTGTAGCCGTTCAAGTTATGTTTTATGTTAGTAACATTTATGGAGTACCTACTGTGTGCCAGGAATTAACATAGATATATGGAATTGAGCCCTGCCCTAGAGAGCCCAGCCTTGTACAAGAGATAGGCAGATAAGGAGACCATTTCAGTAGAATGTAATGGAAGTGAGCACAAGTTACTGTCGGAGTACAGAGTAGAGCTGCCTCATCCAATCTGAGGAGGAAGATGGGGGTTGGAGGAAGAATTCATGGAGTTGACACATAAGTTGAGGAGTGAGCTCTGTGAAAAAGGACAGGATTAAAGGCATCATCCCTGACAGAGGAGGCAGCCACTTGTAAACAGACCAGTCTTGAGAGAACCTGCAGGGTCAAGGCAGCGGAAGTGGAGAGTGTGAGTGGTAAACTGACAAAGAGACAGGAGAGCAGGCAGAACAAGGTCATGAAGACCTTGTCTATCATATTAAAAAAATCTGAATTTTATCCTAAGGGAATAATGGTGGCTACCAGTTATTAAGGGACTGTTGTGTTTCATAGTATCTACTATGCATGGGCTTGATTTATTGATTCTTGGACTTTTCAGAATTGTATCAACCATTTTTCAGTTGAGGAGGTTGGAAGAAGTAATTTTCACAAGGTTAGAGCCTGGGTTCAAACTCAAGTTGGTTGGACTCTCAAAATTTGTGTCTTTCTACCATTATACAGCTGCTCCATAAAGCCAATGAAGGATTAGTTTTTTTAGAAAGGTCATTTTCCCAATGAAGAGAATTAATTACCAGGGGCAAACCCAGAGATGAAAAGCAGTTAGTTGCCTTTTACTGTAATTCAGATGAGCAATCATATGACCTGGAGGCAAAAATCAAAGAAAACCCGAGAGCTAGTTAGGAAGTACGTCCACCCGCTTGTGAAGAGTGACGAAGAGGAGGAGAGGAGCTTGGTTTGGGAGCAGTTTGAGATGCAAGTATGGGAGGTTCATGAATTTTGTGTTGGGTATATTCAAATTTTCCAAGTGGAAGTGCCTAGTAATTAGATGCAGAGGCACATAGATTTGGAAGGAGAGAGATTTGACTTGAGACTGACATGTTTTGGTTTTGCCAAAAGAAAAATGATAGAAGCAATGGGGGAGATAAGATTATTCATGGGGCCCTAACCGGTTTGGCTCAGTGGATAGAGCGTCAGCTTCGGACTCAAGGGTCCCAGGTTCGATTCCGGTCAAGGGCATGTACCTTGGTTGCGGGCACGTCCCCAGTAGGGGGTGTGCAGGAGGCAGCTGATTGATGTTTCTAACTCTCTATCTCTCTCCCTTCCTCTCTGTAAAAAATCAATAAAATATATAAAAAAAAATTATTCATGGGGAACAGAGAGGAACAAGCTGAGGCAGAGCCTTGAATAATAAGCCCTTGATGATTAATTTAAAGAGCCTATGGAGCCTGGTCACCGTGGCTCAGTGGTTGAGTGTCGACTATGTGGTCACAGCTTGATTCCCGGTCAGTGCACATGCCCGGGTTGAGAGCTCAATCCCCAGTGGGGGACATGCAGGAGGCAGGCAATCAATGATTCTCTCATCATTGCTGTTTCTCTCTCTCTCTCTCTCCCTCTCCTTTTCCTCTCTGAAATCAGTAAAAATATATTAAATTATAAATAAAGAGCCTATGAAGGACAAAGAAGGTGACTTAAGGGATTATGAAGTAACTAAAAAAATACACGTTACATATGTGTGTACAGTAGTCCCCTTATCTGTGTGGTTTTGCTTTCCCTGGTTTCAGTTACCCAAAGTTAACTGCAGTCTGAAATATTAAATGGAAAATTCTAGAACTAGTTCATAACTTACAATTTTGCACTGAGTAGCATTATGAAATTTTGCACTGTCCTGCCTGGGACCTGTCCACGTTGTATACACTATCCACCTGTTAGGCACTTAGTAGCCATCTCAGCATAGACTGTCTGGTATCACAGTGCTTGTGTTCAAGAAACCTTTACTTTATTTAACAATGTCACATTTACATAACTTTTATTATAGTATATTTTTATTAGTTATTGTTGCTAATCCCCTACTGTGCCTAATTTATAAATTAAACTTTATCATAAATATGTATGTGTAGAGAAAAACATAGTATGTATAGGGTTTGGTACTATCAGTCATCCACTGGGGGGTCTTGGTACGTATCACTTGTGGATATGGGGGGACTATTGTATAAGAAGATCAGGAATCTGGAATTCAGATAATAAGAAGGATTAACCTCGATGTGGAAAGAGTTGTAGTTGGATTGGGAACAAAGTAGAAACCTGGGATTTATTTGTTTGTGTTTTGTTTTTTGGTTTTGGTTTTTAAACCTGAGGGTTCAGATGCTTAGTGGGAAGAAACAGGAAGGACTATCATTGTTAATATGGATGAGGAACACAGGTTTAGGGAGTGAGAACTAGAAGAGAAGACAATTGTGGTTGGAGCATGTGACAGCCTCAGGTTCCCCAAGATGGTGTGGTTGTTTGGCTACATTATTGGTAAGGAGATAAAGATTTACTGGAGTTGAAGATAGGGCCCTCTGACTGCATGTGAGAGTGATTCTCCTCATAAATACTGAAATGACCCAGGAGTGGGCATGTAGGAGGAACATTAGAAGGCAGCAGCTAGGAATTAGGAAAACATTGCTGGCCTCCCTCTATTCACCATCCTTATCAATGTCAGACTTTAGAAAACAAGCAACTTTTACTCAAAAAGTACTGCAGGGGGAAAGCACTACCCTTATGGTAAAATAAGGGTAAGGTTTCAGGGTTTTGAGCCATGGGTACAGGGTAAAGCCTGTGGACATTTTCCAGAATAATATCTATAATAATAAAAGCGTAATGTGCTAATTAGACCGGACGTCCTTCCAGACGACTGTCCGGATGAAGCCAGGGCTGTGAGGGAAGCCTGGGTTCCTGGGGCCGGAGGGAAGCTGGCAGCCAGGGGAAAGAAGGCCTACTCTTGCACAAATTTCATGCATCGGGCCTCTAGTTTTTTAATATATGGCATAAAATACATAGGCTTATAAAGGAAACCAATTAGATTGAAATACTTAAAGTATTCTTAAGACATCTGTCATACAGTAATTTATGTGCTGCTTTAAGTAAAAACCCACCAGCAGGTCTAGTAACTATATACTTTCAAAGTAGTAATGAATATAAATATCATGAGATTATTAATAACTGTAAGTGCTATAAAAATAAAGAAGTAATTTATTTCCCATCAAGTATGCAGACTCCCTGAAGTGTATGCATGGACAATATGGACACCTGGCCATTAGGGAACGAAATGAATGGATCGTTCTGTGAGAGCTTGAGGATTTAGGGAAATCTGTTAACAAATATGGGTTCCTGAGAGCACAGTGGTAGAAGAAAGGACATTGGGAGTTTGGGGTCAAGGAAGATAAATCATGAATCATGGAATATTATGAGGGTACAGATGAGCCATGTGTTTTGAGAGGGTGGCCAAGGATGAAAATATGGTTGAGTTAGTCAACCTTAATCAGAGTTCCAAAATAAACAAATTCTTAGGTACTTTTGGGGTTTATGCAGGTGAGATCTCCTGTGCTATTGGAGGCTTGATTAATCTGTCGGACTTGTCTTGGTTCAGAAATCCAAACAAGAGTGGTCAAAAGTAACAAGTATGCCACCTAAGAAATACTTGTTACTTTAGATGTAGAGGGACAAGAATTAGCTGGTTCTAAGACACTTGACTTAGAAATAGGAGCCCCTCTGGGTGCAGGAGAGATTTCAGTGTTGATGGAGCCAACTGTAGCCTGAAATGGCCATGCTTTAGAGATAATATTTTATATGAGGACATTAAACAGCTACATCTAATATACTATTTCACAGAATTTAAGATTTGGAAGAAAATGGGTCATGAAGTGTAATGTTGCATTCATTCGAGAGTCCTTTTGATGAATCCCTGAAGGATATTTAACCTCTCCTGAAACACTGCTATTAAAATACTACCAGACCATGCATGGACAGATCTTTAAATTGAGCCACTAAAATCTGTTAATTCCATCTAATAGTTGTATGCAATAGGGATTTTATAGCCAAACAGACTACACTGTTTTTTTCAGATGTCTTCTGTGTATATTTTTCTGTTAGGTAACATTAACCAATCACTAATGACGCTAAGAACATGTATGGAAGTCCTGAGAGAGAACCAAATGTATGGCACTAACAAGGTAAGCAACAGCCTTTCATTTGTATAGTTTATTTGTGTGCCTTTTTTGCCTTACATGTTTATTTGGATTTGGATGTATTTATAGATGGTTCCATATCGAGATTCAAAGTTAACCCATCTGTTCAAGAACTACTTTGATGGGGAAGGAAAAGTACGCATGATCGTGTGTGTGAATCCAAAGGCTGAAGATTATGAAGAAAGCTTGGTAATTTTAATGTATTTATCCTATACAGTCTCCGGTTTCTACAGAGAAAACAACTCTGACAACTATCTGTGAAGAATGACATTTAAAAAATTGGTGCAGAACCATCAGTTACAGAAATGAGCTGATGGCCAATTTAATATTGTTTCATAGTAATTTCTGAGGCAGGACTTGGATATGTTTATTTGTAAAAACAAGAACAAACAAACAAAAACACTTCCATTTGTTTTGTGTCTTAGCAAGTCATGAGATTTGCAGAAGTGACCCAGGAAGTTGAAGTAGCAAGACCAGTAGACAAGGCAATATGTGGTTTAACACCTGGACGGCGATATAGGAACCATGTTCGGGCAGGTCCAGTTGGAGATGGTATGTTTTGGAATCAGATTATTTGTCCACTGATTGGTCTTTCTTTCTTTTTAATCTATTTCACATAAGAAAACTGTTCATTTCCCTTACCCTAAAGCACCAAGTGCAAAAAGAAATCTGAACCAGTAGTATATAAATGAGACTTCTTTTGTTACATATGATAACTCATATTTTTTAACTTTTCCTGGTTTTCTTTTTACAGCTAAAAGTATGATTATGACAACTCAAGAAAATACACAGTTAATTAGACTGGAGCTCTAATCAGTGTTAAACTTGTGTAAATAAGTTCTTTCTCTGCTGTGTAATTTAAAAAAATTTTTTTATAATTCAATACAGAACTGTTGGTTACAGAAGTGGTCTTACAGAGTTTTCCACCCTTGCCGTCCTGCGAGATTTTGGATATCAATGATGAGCAGACTCTCCCCAGGCTTATTGAAGCATTAGAGAAGCGCCATCAGCTACGACAAATGATGATGGATGAGTTTACCAAACAATGTAAGGCCAAAACCTTTTACAATCATTTTAACTCTAGAAATTTGCAATGAATCTGAGTTTTGTAGTGGGGTGGATCTTTAAGAAAGGATTATTTTGTCTCTCTTTGCACTTGTAGTGCTCAAGGCATTGTTTAATTAGACTGACAAGGAACTTTTCCAATGGCTTTTTAAAAATTATTCCAAGAAAGTAAAGCAAACGAAAATAGTTGGTGTGTATTGTCTCCCATTTTAAAACTAACAAGTGATGTACACAAAGGAATAATAGCTACTTGTAGTTCCTACTACTTATTTGCAAGGCACTTTATAACTGTACCTTTGGGCAAATTATTTAGTCCTCTCTTTCTTAGTTCCCTGTCCACAAAATAGGGATTATAATTATTCTACTTCATAGGGTGTCGTGAGATAATTTATAAAAATCACGTAGAAGAGTGAACAGCCTGGTACATAGTTAATGCTCAGTGATGTATCTATTTCTAGCACCATCATCAATTCATTTTCATCTTCACAAAAAAAAAAAAAGTATGAGATAAGTGGTATTTAAATTCCCACTTTGAAATGAGGAAATGTGCTCAGAAAAATAACTTGCCCAAGTTACATATCTAGTAAGTGGTGACTAGAGATTCGATTTGGCTCTAACTGTTCCTAGGATGACTCTGTTATTTCTGGTTTTGTATTTGTTGTTTTAAAGCCAATTATTTACCCATAAGGATTGGGATGTCAGTGCAAAATGAAAGACTTTATAGTATTGGCTAAAAAAGTTGAGTGCGTTTGTTATTTTGGAATTGGAATAACAAAACCTGCATGCTTTTGTTTCAGCTTTTACTTTTAAAGGTATGTTGCAAGAATTTGACAAGGGTGTTTCAAATAAAGAAAACTCCATTCAAGGAAAACTGAATGAAAAAGAAAAGGTGATCTCAGGACAAAAATTGGAAATAGAACGACTGGAGAAAAAAACCAAAACTTTAGAATATAAGGTTGGTTTTGACAATATTAGAGTGGCTATTTACTACTGTTCTCTGACTTACTCCTTATGCTCTCCAGGTCTAAAAATACTGCTGACTAAGAGTTATCACTTAGTTATTTGCTAATCTTCAACCTACCACCCCCAAAAAAGAGGAAATGTGAGTGAAAAGCATAAAAGGGATGTTACACTCTTTATGAGTTAGATGTTAACAGTTGAAGATGTTCTCTGGCCCAATCAAATAAGCTTTATAAAGGGCTTTCTAGAGTTTAGCTTTGATTATAGCTTGGTTTTCTAACTTATTACTGGACAATATATGTTTGTTCACTCATTTATAGAGAATCATTTGGGGGAACACTCATTTTAGAGAGAAATTAATCTCAACCAAAATAACCTTAAAAATAAAATTTTAGGTTCTGGCTGAGTGGTTCAGTTGGTTGGAGTGTAGTCCCATACACCAAAAGGTGGCAGGTTCGATCCTGGTCATGGGGGGCATACAGAGGCAACCAAGCGATGTCCCTCCCTCCCGCCCTCCTTATGCCCTCCCTTCTTCCC
>NW_005872176.1:27223-30278 GCF_000147115.1 Myotis lucifugus
AACTTCAGCAACAGTTTTCTGACAAACGCAGACTAGAGGCCAGGTTGCAAGGCATGGTGACGGAAACAACAATGAAGTGGGAGAAAGAATGCGTGAGTCTCATCCCTCTGCTATCGCAGAGACGGGTGACTTATTTCAAATTGTAGTGTTTTGAATGACTACCTGGGTTAGGGTTTTGGTGGTGGCGGCAGTAGTTGCCTATTCAGTTCATTCCTTTCTCTACCCTTGAAATTCATTAACATTATGAAATGTAGTTACCTCAGGAAGAATTGGAGAACTAGTTTTTATGACAGTGTTTCAGTAATCTGGTGTACTTGTATAGTGTAATTGGATTAGAACATACCTTACCATTGATAATCCATAGGAGCGTCGAGTAGCAGCTAAACAACTGGAGATGCAAAATAAGCTCTGGGTGAAAGATGAAAAACTGAAACAACTGAAGGCTATTGTTACTGAACCCAAAACTGAAAAGCCAGAGAGACCCTCTCGGGAGCGGGATCGAGAAAAAGCTGCTCAAAGATCTGTTTCTCCATCGCCAGTACCTGTAAGTTATTTGTAGTTGTGTAGTAATTTAGTAATGTAGTTGTGTAGTGACTGTTTTTATGAGAATCAGTTTTTTTGTTTTATATTATATTTCTCAGACATCTATTTGTTTTAATCTAGTATAAACACAAATTTAGTATAAAAATGTAGTAATTTAGTACAAATAATTAGAATGTTATTTTCATGTGTTAAATTATAGAAAAGTAATGAATTCTTTCTCTCAGTTTTTCAGTCTTGCTCATTAATTTCTTTTCAATTTTTTTAGCTTTCTGGTAACTATATTGCTCAGATTTCCAACGGCCAGCAACTCATGAGCCAGCCACATCTACATAGGCGCTCTAACTCTTGCAGCAGCATCTCTGTAGCTTCCTGTATTTCGGAATGGGAGCAGAAAATTCCTTCGTACAACACACCTCCCAATGTCACATCCATTGCAAGGCGTAGGCAGCAGGAGCCAGGACAAAGTAAAACTTGTATCGTGTCAGACAGAAGGCGAGGGATGTGCTGGACTGAAGGCAGGGAGTTGGTTCCTACATTCAGAAATGAGATAGAAGTAGAAGAGGATCAAAGCGACAGGGTTAGTGCCAGTGTTATTTTAAAGCATTATAGCAATAGAATTTAATCTTGTGTTTTTATAACTTGGTTCAGAAAATTCGACAGAAAGGTGGGTGAGGTCCATTATAAATAAGGTCTAATTTTTATATTAATTTGAAAGATCAAATTATCCCAAAATTGAGGCCTAGCTCTTGAGCTGAAAAAGCCTGGCCCATGTGGTTCAATTGGTTGAGCATCATCCCATGCACCGCTAGGTCACTGGTTTCATTACTGGTAAGAGCACACACCGAGGTTTCAAGCTCAATCCCCTGTAGGGGGCATGCTGGAGACAGCCAGTCAATGTTTTTCTCTCTTTCCCTTTCCCTTCCTCTATGAAATCAATAAAAACAAAGTAAAAAAAGATTTTAAAATAATAATAAAAAAACACATTTTTTTAAAATGCCTGTGTTCAGTGACACAAGGTCAGTAGGGCACATGCCGGAGTAATCTGTGCTTTTTAGTTGCATAAGCTAATAAGCATGTGGATATGAGTGTCATAACACATTTTCTGATTTTTTTTAAAAAAATATTTTATTGTTGATTTCAAAGAGGGAGAGAGAGAAACACCTATGATGAGAGAGGCATTGATTGGCTGCCTCCTGCATGCCCCCTACTTGGGATCGAGCCCTAAACCTGGGCATGTATCCTGACGGGGAATACAACCATGACCTGGTTCATGGGTTGATGCTCAACCACTGACCCACACCATCCGGGCTCCAAATTTTTTTTTCTTATGGCTTCTTCCCAAGTTAGGTTTTTTGCTGCTTTTGAACTTTTATTTTTTTAACTTTTACTTTTTAAAACTATCTTTCCAACTTTTATTTTGAAAAATTTCAAACTCAAAGAAAAGTTGAAAGAATGGTACAGTATCTTTTTTTCCCCTTACCTAGATGTACCAATCGTAACTTTATATAGATATGTAAACATTTTTTTCCTTGAACCTTTGAAAGTAGTCAGACTTCATGATACTTCATCCCTAAGAATAAGGACATAATTCTTTATAATCATAATTTTTATCACACTAAAGAAAGGTAATATTAATTCTGAATAAATGTCCTCTGATATAGTTCATGTTTACATTTCCCCAGTTGTCCCAGTAATGGTTTTCCTGTTTCCCATTCATGATTCTATCAAGGTGAATGCTTTGCATGTGGTTGTTATGTCTCTTTAATCTCTTTTAATATATAGTCCTCTGCTCTTGTTTTTACTTTCATGACATGGACTATTTTGAAGAGTCCAGGCCAGTTATTTTATAACTACTGAAGGTTTGCATGCCTAATAAATTGCTTTTAATCTCAAGACCTTTATTTCAATTTACAAGGGCTCTGCCTCAATCAAGGGTGTTTAAATAAATCCACATTTATATTTTCTTCTTAAGGATTAAGGTAAAGTTTTCCCCTAAATCTGAATAAATGAATCAAGTTACTAGTGTGAACCTACAGTTAGTAAAATCTTAATATATAGCTCTTTTAAATTTTTTCTTCTAAACAAATTAATCTTATAGTAACTATTTGCCTTTGATTTTTTTTTTTTTTTTTTAAGTCTCTTAAGTTCTGTTCTTTGCAGATACTGCCTTAAACCTTTTTAGGGAGCAAATGATGGTGACTGGTCTTTCTGATCAACTCTAGTAAATCCCCTTTATTTCATAAAAGCTTACGGACAAAACTACTCATGGTTTGCTTATGCCTGGTCAACATTAATTTAACACCTAATTTGGCTAGGAGATATTTAAGAGGATTTACTAGAGATACTTGAACTTCTCACTTGAAATCAAAAATCTCTTAAGAAGTGCAGCAGAAAAGTTTTAGGGCTAGTACAGCCGTGGGCAAACTACAGCCCCGCGGGCCGGATTTCGGCCGGTTGAAAATGAATAAAAATTAAAAAAAAAAAAAGACCAAACCCTTTTATGTAAATGAGG